>NW_009616887.1:0-33353 GCF_000690535.1 Cariama cristata
CAGCCAGTTTTTTACCCATCAAAGAGTCCGCTCATCTAAGCCGCGAGCAGCCAATTTACATTGAGAGAGAAGAGACTTAGAGTTATCATAGATGGTTCATGAAAACATCAGATCAGTTCTCGTTAGCAGTCAAAAACCCCCAGAGTTTTAGGAGAGAGAAATCAAGATACAGAACATCATTATGCTTCTGTAGAAGTTCCCTTGTCTGCCCAAACCCTAGATACTGAGTGCAGTCCTCATTCCTTTGTCCCACTATGGATGTAAGTAAAATAGAGAGGTTCAGAGAAAGGTAACAATTATGTTCAAAGCTGTGGATGGTACAAGGAATGGCTGAGAGGACCAGGAACCTCGATCTATGGACAAGATGATTTAAGGGGAAGATGATCGGAGCTTATAAAACCATGAGTGGCATGAAGAGTGTAGGGATTGATCTTCATTGCTTTCTTGAATACAAGAACCAGAAGTCTCCAAAGAAGCTAGTAGAAACCATGCTGAAAATGAAAAATTAAAAAAGTACATGTTATTCACACAGAGGATAGTAGCCCTCCTGTGATTTTGTGGCTCATAGTAGTTTACATAGGTTGAAGAGTTTACATAGGTTGAAAACAAGCACAGGGAAAAGCAACCCACTGAAGGTTAATAAATACAAAACTACATCCAGTTTAGAAAGCTTCCTGAGCTGAAGATAGTCAGAGGCTGAGAAAATATTCATACATATTTGTCCAGGTCTTGTTGAGGACAAAATACTGAACTAGACAGACCTTTGGGTTGGTAAAGTATTCCTGTGGTTATGGTAAGCTAGGATAGGTAAGCACATCTCACAAGGCTTTCTAAGATTTTGCAGGAAAACAACGAAGGGGCAGATTTTCACACTGATCAGTGTTTAACCCCATTAAAAAAAAATACAGTCCTAAACACTGAAGCTCAAAAATCTATATTTTGCATCTTGAAAAATTCAGTCTGGAGTTACAACAAAACAACTATATGACCCAGTGTAAAACAATGACCCACAATGCAAGTGGAAGTGAATCTTGTATATCCCAAACGAGTGCTGAGATTTTTTAACTACCATATGTCTACATACACACTGGCCGTATGTCTACTACACACTGGCCGTATGTCATACGTATTCCTATAGACTACTTCTACAAAAAGGTGAGAATTTTTAACACAAGTAGAGAAATCTATCTGTTTTGTTGGAAGGTACTGTTCATAGCCTGCCCTCAGTAACAAATGTCCACGTAGCTAGTTACAGGGGCAAACACAAAAAGCCAAATCTTGCACTTCCATGGACATACAAATATGTGATTGCTTATCTGAAAGCAGCATATAGGTGGGTGTTCAAAGGTGACCTCCCAGTAACAGAAGCCAAGGCACAATATTCTCTCCATAAATTAACATCTGACCTGTATTTTATTGTTTTATTCTTTGCTTGTATTTGAAACAATGATTTGGGTAGCTTGACCTGGACAGTAACATCCTTACCAATATTATCATTTGCCTAATCACACCCCTTTTGCTCTGCAAGCAACACAGGAGCTCTACAATGATCCTCCACTTATCCCTGTCCTCCGCTTTCTAGCTGATTTCACACTAATCAGCCTGGCCTCATAGCACAATGCTCTCTAATTCAGAGGGCTTCTTTGCTCGTGTGTTGCCTGAAGTTCTCAGCTGAAGTCTTGAATCATGAAAATCCTGTCCAGTTTCCTCAAAGCTTAACTAACTCGTTCTTCTTTAAAACTAAGCTCAACAAATCTATTCTCCCTATGTCTATGTTTTCTATTTCGACCACTAAATCTCTGAAAACTGACAAGGATTTAGATTTTTGGACAGGCTTTCAGACCTTTTCATTTCTTTATTCTGTCTGCCATAGTCATATGTACTTCACATTTCTACTGAAGAAATGAAGAGTCACCTTTAGTAATAGTTTTTATTATTGTTACTGTTGTATCTGTTGTCAGGAGACTTAAAGTTACTTGCTATTTTCCATTTCTAGTTTTCATATCTTCATCATTGCCAAACACCACAAATTGGCCTAGAATTAATAAGCAGCAGTGGATATTTTTCCTAGTCACACACACTTTTTGTTGGGTGATGAAGTGTCATTCACGATTTCAACCTTCTGCATTTTGTGAAAATCATATACTCAGTCACCAGGTTCAGAAGACACTGCAATTCATTAGATTTTATCCTTATCACTTGATTTCCAGTGACCAAATACATTATCACCAAATGATTTCACACTGCTCATTAGAAATAATGGAGACATTTCACAGGAGTTTCTCTTGAGCAGCTCCACTGGGACCCTTTGCACTCAGGAAAGCCTGGTCTTGCCCAGCCTTAGGAAAACCTAAGAGATGCATATTTGTGTTTCCAGTCCTACTGAGATCTCTCCAGAATTCCCAAATGGACTTTCTGTGGTCTGAAAGGGGAATCATCTGATTGTCACAAACAGTCGTAACTAAGGCACCATGAGAAATTTTACCAGAAAGTTTTGGAAAAACTGAGGCTTTGGCAATTTACCACACACATACTAAAGGGACTTCATTACAGGGACTTCATTACATGATTTTACAATTAAGGAGAAAACATCAAAACACATTGTCACATTCAAGTTAAAAAACAATGGCTTGTATTGAAAAGCATCTGTTTCAAGTTAGCTACAGATGTGAACTGTTAATAGAAACCATGAATATTATCATTAGTGGTTTTGGTTTAGCTCACTTTGTATCACAGAAAACTTAACTGATTCAGGCATCTTTTAATAAAGTTGATCTTAATCCAATTAGGTAGAAAAATTCTGATATTTTAAAGAAATGGGTATAGTTTGGAGCCCTTTCAAGTACAAAATTTTCCCTAATGCCTTTTGAAATACAAGGCATTTTTATCTGTATAGTATATGAGCTATATGACTGATGTAGACACTTTGGGTTGATTCAGCTCTCACAAATACCTACTCTGTATCTTTCTTACTTTTGGAACTGTTTCACGTGCAAACCAGCATGAGAAGTGTAGCAGAGCATTTGATATTCCCCCATCAGCAATTTGCAAGAAAAAGAAAAAGAGGGAAAACACTCTACTCCTTAGGTAATGCCAAAGTGCATGGCCACTGGGAAGAAGGAGAGAAAACTCACTCAAGATAACGTTGGTCACAAATGAGCACATGGATAAGTTTATGAGCGCACAGAGAAAGTAGCAAAAGGGCAAAATGCAGTTGACCAGACACTTTTAGGAGCCTGTGGCAAATCTGCAAAATAGCTTGAGAGAACTTAAAGAGAAAATATCTTTTATTGGATCAGTAGGACTACATGCAGCAATGCGTGTGCATGGAAAAGTGTGGATCTGGGGCACTGGGTTTTTTCATGTGTGGTGTTACTAAAACAGTACTATTTTTACATACTCCAAAGTCCCAGCAAAATGATCTCAGAAGAATAAAAGAACATTAAAAAGTATTCAACTGCAAGAGATGCATCATGTATGTGCAATGTAGGTTTTCTCTTGATGGCTGTAAATTGTTACTCAATAGACTGAAAAAAAAAAAAAAGACTGGAGAAAGACTGAGAATGTTTTCCTTTCTGGAAGCAAGGCATGTATCTGGAAAAGCTTTTAATTAATTCTTAAAACAGGATATTCTAAGAAAATGACAGTATTTTCAACTAATGTTATAAATGGGCACTTAATCAAAGGAAAGTTGTTCCCCATTTGATTTTTTTCCTAAATCAAATAAAATTCAAGTGGGTTTTTTTTCCTTTCCTTCTAACTGATCAGTAAGTAGTCATATTTTTGAAATAAGTCATCATATTTATAATAGTATTTATAAGGTGGTGTGTTTAGTTTGTAGGAATTTCTAAGTTATTTCACCTCTGTTGAAGGCAGCATGGAAAAACAATAGGCAAAAGATGACATAACTACTTCTGTCACAAACCTCTGTGTATTATTACAACTACTAACTGAAACATTTTTAACACCCGGTAAAGAGCAATTTCCTACCAATTAATTTCAGGTTGAGGTGGTAGCTTGTAAAATGCTCAAATGTAGGTAACAGCTGACAAGGTTTCATAAATTAGAATGCTTTGAGTGTTGGGAGGGTGGATTTCTCGGTTCATCATATATAGGTTAGAAATACTTTCCCTGTACACTTTCAATGGCAGGACTACGATGTAAACAGAAATTTTGTTCACCTGAAACTCCCAAAAGCTTACTGTGAGGATTTCCGTAAGTGTTATGCAGTGAAATAATTTCTGCTGATCTCTGCATTTTTAAACTTCTTATCATTACGTTGTTTGTCTGCAGCCAACATACAAATCCCAGACATATAATTAGATGTGTTTCTCAAGGATCGCGATAAAAATTTACATTTTTTGAGCAAACAAGTTTTTTCCACATATGAAAATGCTTAAAGAAAAGTTTAATGACTGGATCCAGAAAGTCCCCTTTAGGCCACAGAAAATTACTTTAATCTGTGAATGTGATTTGCATCCACAAGAAAACAAAACTTCTCAGTCAATAGTATAGTTAGCCTAAAATGTGTCTTTATGTTTATTCTGCTGTTTGTCTCTGTCCTGCAAGGAAA
The DNA here is from genome assembly GCF_000690535.1 of Cariama cristata. Lineage (NCBI taxonomy): Eukaryota > Metazoa > Chordata > Aves > Cariamiformes > Cariamidae > Cariama > Cariama cristata. The sequence continues at coordinate 4,574 of NW_009616887.1, forward strand.
AATTAATGCCTCTCTCTCTGCTCAAAGAGATGGTTGACTGAATGAAGGTGTTTATTTGCAGAACATTCATTCATTTAACCATACCTTCAAGTAGCCACACTATATCCCTGATGAAAGGTTAGTCCAAAAATAATACTACGCAAAAGCACAAATTTAATTCTGTTTTACCAATATGACCTGAAATGCTTCAGAGAGATAGTTGTGGGAAAGGAAATGCACATTCAAAAAGAAAAGAGTTTAAAAATAAAGAACTTAATAATCATATATCTATTTAAAAGTATCGTGCAGTGTGAAAAGTTCCCATGATGAATGCAAGGCAAATGAGGGCAGATATCTTTCAAGGATGCAGTGATAGGTACAAATTCAACTGACTTGATGTTCCAGGATAGGTGGTAAGGAATGAATAAAGTCAAGGTGCCCAGTTAGCCTGGTTGTCTAAAACTATGCCACAGACAGTCTCAAGCATTTCAGAACCTGGCCCAAATAACTTGTCATTAATTTATCATGTTTAAAATATGCATTGACCAAGCAGAAGGCAGAATGAAGTCTTTAACTCACGAGACTTGTTCTGAATACTTCTTTTATTTATTTTTATGTCAGTATGCTAATGAATGTATGTTTAGGTAGCACTGCGGCTTTAAAACATCCTACTGTCACATAATAAGATTATAGGTTTGTTAATTTATGTCATAAACATAACCAGAACCAAAAAAAAATATCCCAACAAGGAAATGATGACAGTTCCCACCCTTTTCCTCCACATGTGGGGGTTTCCAACGCCCTCAGCTGTGCCAAAAGCTGAACCAAATGATTGTGTCGCTAAGGAAGGGGCTGGCAGGTGGAAATGTGGCTCTGAAGAAAGGGGAGAAATAAACTCTTGGAGAGGAGATAAGAAGCCGTTTGACCACAGGTGTTCCTCTGGAGAGGTCTCTACCTTGCAGGGCAGTTCAAGGACTGCATGGCGACAACGTGCAGGGTTTCAGTTGAGATGTCTATTTGTCAGAGAGAAGAAATACAAAAATAAAAGAATGGGAGAAAAACCACTTTCCTTGAACCCTCTGTTCTTTTCATGCTAACGATCACTTTAAGTCAAGGTGTTTATGCTGATTGATTATTTTAAGCACGCAGTACTCAGTTTTGTTTTGCTCATGAAGTGGAGTTTACAATATAAGACAGACCGACCACCAATGGTGGTAAAGCTTAATGCAGGTAAAGCTTGTGGATATTAGTGAACTGTTCTTATTTGGTCCTACTCAGGGAAGTACGTGTATCCATGGGCCAAGTTAAGTACCTTTTGAAACTGAGGCGAAAATACTCAGTACTAAGTACCACAGTTTTTATTATAATGGCAATGACAGAGGAGCTTCAAAATAGCAAAGTGAAGACTTTAAAATTCACACACACTAAATAAAGTGCACCAAGTGGGACATTCGACACAAAAATCTTCACTAGCGTTGCTTTCTCATTACAATTCATGAGAAGTGGTCTTACATGATAGGATAAACCAGGAAGCAACTACAAAGTCTTCACACATATAAAATCTCTTAGTCGCAATATGTGCTCCTTCAAAGGAGTTTTACTTTAGCAAAGACAGCCGCATCAAGCCTAACATCTTGGCCAGGATTTACAAAATAAAAATTTTTTCAACTTAAAGTTCCTATCAGCTGCACTGGTGGTAAATTCCTCATCATGGAGGGAATCCTATAATCCTACATAATAAATCTTTTTACAGAGTTTAATCTCCATCATGAAAACCATTTATATGCAAGGACTGACCTTCTGCCAGTCTTTAAAGAAAACAAAGTTATGTACTGTAAAATCAAGCTACCTCAAGCTAAAACTAATATTAATTCTCTAGCTCTTATCTTTTCCTTCTGAAAGCACAGTAATTATTGTGTGATGGGTCCTTTTGGTATTATCAAATCAGTTTTCTTACTCATCTAGAAGTCCTTACACAGAACTAGAGCAAAACATCAGGTTGAAGAGGTTTCTTTTTCAGTGGTTTGACTATTTCTTAGCAACTGCATACTTGCCTCAGTTGCAGCATAGCTTTAATGATGAAAATGTAAGGTTTTCCTAATGCAGAAATGAAAGATTCCTTTATTAAAATGGCTAAGGAGCTAAAACATGGATCCTATAACTTCTCCTCTGGCAGCATCTACAGTTCAGGTAAGCAGTTAAAAAGCTCTTAGTTTGTCATATGGCTGCTCGCAATGAGAGTATCCGTCGAGTTAGAAAACCACAAAAACTGGAAGTATAACCACCTCCTTTCCATTTTCTTAATCATTATAAGACCACAGAAAAAGTTAAAACCCTTATCTTTTCCATCATGCCTCCTCCAGGGAATGCCATGAAGGAAAACCACTGAAATACATGAATTTATTTTTTTCTTTTTATTTGTACTTCCCATTTTGATCATTTGATGTATGTCACGATCTGCAAAGTATGATCTTCCCAGTAAAGGACTGAGAGCCACTTTATAGCACCAGCACTACAAAATGGGACTTGCAGGAGAAAATCATTGATAGACATTCATTAAAATTACCTCATTAAATCCAGCATAGTCCCTTTACCACTACCTAAATCTTAATTCCTTTTTGATAATATGGTATCAATCCAAGAAAGTCCAACACCTTGTATGAATATTGGTGCCTAGCTAGTGGCTTTTAGCTACTTCCTTTGAACTTACATGTATTGTACCTATGACCGAAAATTATTTCAGTTTCCAAAGAGGCAGTCACATGACTGGGCATTAATCAAGTACCTCTTCAGTGATTCCTAAAACACTAGGTCACCACCCAGCTGTCACCTATCAAATTTTTTTGTGGCCACTTTCCACCCTAATTATTGAAATCCGAAAATCTGAATTATGGAGCATAAGTGACTCAGAAGGTCATTTCCCATAGCTTTGCAGGCCATCAAGTAGGAAAGTTGGAATGCAAAGAGGTAAATATTTCATTATCATACTGATTCTCTTTTCCTGATTAGGTGCATTCTCCAACCTGTGATGCCTCCTAATAAATGGTGATTATTCAATAACTCCATAAATATGAAGTATAAAAAAGTATAAAATAAGTATTTTTTAAAAATCAAACAGCACTAAATACTCCTAAGTACTCATCAGTTCCTCATCACACTCTAATTCCTATAATCATCACATGAAAACATACTTGAGAGATGACAGCTTTGGGACCTCAGTGCTTGAAGTGTACTTCTAAGTACCCTCTGCATCTAATATATCGTCTTTACTGAACAAACAGCTCAGCTTTATCTATGATCAAATAAGCAACTTTTGAACAGCATCTGTTTGCCTGTAGTGGGAATATTTATACTGGTCTTTGCATTGCATTTATTTCTAATATCAATGCTATGAATCAATTTACTATACAGTCCAAACATTTGGTAGTCTATTACTCCAGGATTGTTGCTTACAGCATCACACGTCACTCCTGATGTGACAGTGCAAAATACTAAGGGATATAGAAAGAAAGAAAGATAGACACAATGTGGTCAAGTCTACTATGAAAGGAAGTATGACAAAAGTGTTTAGCTAAGGTCCTAGCAACTGAAATACCCGATACAGTATGGTTGACTTGTGAATTTGAGCATTTCCACATGTGCTGGGCAGCTGGCACATGTGTCACTCTGTGCCTGCTCAGAATTACTGGACTGGGGAAATTTACCCTGTGAGAAGGGAGCAGAACATAAGCAGAACTCTCTCAACAAACATAACCATCACTGATTAAAGTTAACGTTACTAGGGAACCATAATAAGATGACATTAAATAGTCATTGACTCATTTCCCAATGAGCAATGAAAACTGAAAGGGTTACCATATGCCATTAATTTAAACGATATCAGAGGGGCCTCATAAGAATAAGAAACGACTATCATGGGTAATTTGTACATATATTAAAACAGGTTATTTTTGAATCTTGAGATTTTTGCAAACAAGAGGAAAAAATATTTTAGACATTCTCTTTTGTTACTAAAACATTATTTTCTTGAATTGAACCGTAAGAACAGAGGAGACATAATTTGTTGTCACCCCAGGTAGATAATTACTGGGTTGAGACTACAAATATCAATATGTCAATAATTAAGAGAACTAATATTGACTTTGATTTACATATATGCGGACCAAATTCTTGGCTGGCATAGTAACCAGCATATCTCCGTCCAAGTCACTGCTATTGAGCTGCATTGATTTACAGCCATAGGAGACTAAAACAGTGTAGAGAATAGTTATTTTTAGAAGGCATTCTTTGGAAGAAACCATTACAATGAGGCCAAATTGTACACCCCTTACCCAGATGCACAGTCCCAATGGGATTAAGAGTAAGAAGAGAAAAATGCAGTCCATCTTCTGAAGGTTATGTCTGAGAGTTGATCATAAATTCTGATGCATAATAATGATTGCATTTGAGCTACATACACACACGTTTAAAACACCATCGAAGACAGATTAAATTTTAAAAGCAGTGGCGCTTGAAACACAAGCAGATCTGAGCTGAAAAGAGAAGAAACCAATCCAAGGCATAGATGCTAACATTGTTCTCCCTCTCTTACTCGACAGCTGCTTGTCTGAGGATCTGTCATACGGAAAATATGTGAATGCGATGAAACATCTGTTAGTGTATCTCTGCTCCCACCCAGCTCCTTAAAAGCAAAAACTGTAGGCTTGTTACTATTTTCAATAGTACCCAGACACTTGTTTAGTTCATTGCAGCACAGAGATGGTGAAGTCTTGGGGCTGCCTGCCTGCTTGGGGCCAGAATGGCAGTGCGCTGCAGTCATCTCAGGCATGCAGGGTAATACAAAGACAAGGTCTTAAAGCAGTATGTAATGCTAAAAAGTGCCATTCCAGAGGATTTCCATTTAGGAATACTTAGTACAAGGAGAGCTAAATGCACAAGCGGTTAGTTTAGTATTCAGTATGCTCTAGCTAAGGAGATAATTACTAGCCCAGCTGCTTCTGTTACCTCTTTTCATTTTATTAGACAGTCACTTCTCTGATCTCTTGCATGTTGATGACACATGGCATTCATACCTGCTGGAGACACTGACAAATTATTCCTGGCATTTGTTATTAATACTTTGTTTCTTTACTGGAGAAACTGGGACAGTGTCAGCAAATTGGGTGCAATTACGAAAAAAAACAAGGAGGCTCCTTTTTCAGATAGAAAAGTGGAATAAAAGCAGAGTCCAAATGCTTGTTTCTGTTGGCTTTAGCAATAGCCAGGCAGCTTCACAAACTTAATAAAATGTGCTCCCTTCTCCTTAATGCCTATAAAATATGTATCCCTGTGCAGAAACAGCAATCTCACAACAGACCGAAAATGCAATTAAAAAAGTATATTGGTTCAACTGAGCAGTACTTTTCTACTGACAGACAAGGTACTTTGTGTCATTTCAAAATCTAATACTCAGTATATTCTCATTTGTCTGTATTTTTTTTTTCCCCTATCTGTAAACACAGTAGTAGGCAAGTTTAACCACATTAGGAAATTTTAATTTTCAACCTGAAGATGAGATGACAATCTGTCTCAGTCGCTGTCACAATCTTCTATCTCAAGCTGACATGTTTATTCTTGGGCATTTATGCTGTGGTAGAGAACGCCATGAAGGGCCCGAGTTATAAATGTTAGTTTTGATTGAATATGACACTGCAAATAAACATGCCAATACAGTCTGTAACTTTGTCATCCTCTTTCATCCTCTCAATACCGCAGCTAATACCCCTGGGCACCTGCTGCCAATAAGTCCCTAGAATGATATGGACATCAGATAGGCATATATGAAAATGACCCATGAATACCAGCTAATAAGAACAGAATTTAGATGTGAAGCTAAAATGTGAAAGACAATGTAAAAGCTCTAGAAAAAAACAATTGATGATGACTGCAAAACTCTCTGCTACCCAGCGGTTATATCACTGTTTAAAGAAGAGACCACATAGAAACAGGAAGAGAGAAGCACACAAAATGTCTATGACCGTTCTCAGATCGGCCAGTGAAAGATTTCTTTTAAAGACCAGTCTTCATTATGCTACTCCCCCTGTAAAATGGGTGTAGAGGCAAATCCTGTACAATGACGGAGGTGGAAAAATCACAGTAAATCTCCATGTCATTGCCTTTTGTTTTTACTGCTTTGGATGTGCATTTTGCAGAGCTGTAAAAGCATGGAAAAACCGACCAAACAAGCAAATACTCTTCTTTAACCCTTTGGCACTGGGCAAGGAGTGTCTGGAAATCTTGACTTTTACTGTCAAGGGTATCAAAACAAAATAAACCAAACCAAAACAAAACAGCTCACAACGCTCAAAGCCTGGCAAGAGAAGTGGAGAACATAAAAGCTGTGAAAATGAGGTTAGCGAGACAAAAATAATGAAAAGGATTGGCACTAGAAAATATTAGGTCTCTGACTGATTTTTGAACAAATACAAAGAAAGTTTTTTTTAAAAAAGATGCAGTGTTTCTGCTTTGCAAAAGTGGTATTTAAAGCAGAAAATGAAGAATTCATCTGATTGCTAATAAAATAGCAGTAAACTAGTCTTCAGAAGCTGTTGTCTTATTGTCCTGTTCCCCTATTCCAGTCAAAGAAAAAGTTCCAAATAAAGCGACATGACAAAGTGTTTCTGAGTATTACAAGGTCATTTTCTTTCCCAAGCTTGAAAATTCAGGATTAAAATAGCTTAGCCACTATGTCTTCAGAATGAGAAAAAATAGAAGTAATCTGTATTTTGACACTAGATTATGAATAAACAGAAAATTAGCTGGTGAACTTTTAGGTCTGACACACAATCATAGTAGTGGTCCAGTTGCTCAAGTGGAATCAATATAATTATGTCAAATAGAACTAGTAGACAATTTGGTGCAATACTGAATATTTATGTATTCAAAATGTGACTAGATATAGGCATGTAATTTTACATGTGCATGTGTGTACACGCACACGTGTGTAGATCAACTTGAATTTACCAAGATATCTTGTGTGCCCTGTATTTTCCTTCTCCCTGTATTGTCCTGGTCCCTGTGATTTACATTCTCAGAATTTTTCTCCTCATCTCTCATAGGTTGATGTGGGTTAATTCAAGATTATCAGGGCTGCTAGACATGCAGGTTTCAAAACAGCAAATACTCAGTGCTTGAGTGGTTTAACTTGCACCTCCGAGCTCGGCTGTGTCCCTAACTTGATGGCTCTGACTATGCACATGGTACTTGTGGGAGCTGCAGTGCTCCAGTGAGTACCACTGCTCTCTTTCCTTCTTTTGGAGCACTGAAGTACAAAATGCAGCAAGAGGGGCTGACTTGGCTGACCGGTCAACCATCCAGAAGGAAGCTGCTAGAAGAAAAGAAGAGTGAAACTCAGTTCAAGCATCCTGCTGCCACACTGCTGCCCTCATTTCTGAGCTAGCACACAGCTTGTGCCTTAGTCCTCAGCCCACATCTTCTCCAGCTGTGGCCCTGGGTGAAGGAGGATGTAACTACTGCCCTTCAAACCAACCTCCTCCCTTTTCTGAGTGCCTCCAGTGTGCTCAGAAAACCTCCATGGGATTAGGTCCCTCAGGAGATGGCTGTGTCAGGGGACCTCTCGGTCTGTCCCTGCACTGCTGACGGATGCAATGGGCAGGGAAGGGAGGAGATGGCAACACCACAGACCCCATGAGGGATCTTTGTGGAGCAGAGGGCATCGCACGGTTCCCAAAGGCAGGCAGGCCAGTGAGCTTTCCCCTATTTAAGTGTCTAAATCCATCGTCAGCATTAAATAAAGTAGTTCAAAATAATGACTGCAGTTCACTGTGAAAGAAGTATAACAAACACATAATTACTTTAATGTAATGTAAAATGTAATTTAATGTAGAAAAAATGTAAAGAAAAAAAAGGGCTGTTATGAGGGTTAACTTGTGAAAGTTTGAGGGGAGCTCAGATATGGGGACAGAAATCTCCAAATGCGGACCATTTCTGTAAGAATGCTGAAGTATAACTTCTAATGTTCATGGCAAGAATAATCTTCCAGCTCTTTCTTCTTTCAATACTTTTCCTGTTTGGTGAAATAAAAGAAAAGGTTTGGCCATACTTCCGAATGTAGAGCTTCTTTCTTTTTCTCAGGCAGAAGAGCAGGAGTGTTTAGTTCTGTGTTTTGTGTGCATGTCACTAAAAAAAGAAGAAAATAGGTTACAGGAACTGTGAATACAAGATCTGCAGGTGTGTGTCCCATGATCACAGGCAGAACAGCTGGGAGTTCAGGAAATTGCTGGTTTCAACTTTGAAGAGAGGCTGTATAATAAATTTAAAGTAAAATTAAACCATCTCTCCCCCTGGGAAAAATCAAAAGCATTTGTTAAACCTGCAAATCAACAGATTGCTTATTTTACCTGGACTGATTTTGAGCTATGTGACTCTTCCTTCAAATTACATTTACATTAAAGGACATACAGCTACTGTGTACCTTTTTGTTCTTTCTCCTTTCTGCCTTGATGACTACTGTAGCTGCTGTAGATACCAAAAGACTAAATAAGAGGCAAAATATTCTTTAAAGGAGCCATGCAAAGTTCAGATACAACTCCCATAAAAGTATTTACAATCTACCAAGTAAACTGAGGACTTGATAGCGTCAGGAAAGTCAAAGCTCAAATGCAGTTGAGAGTTGCAAGGGATGTCAAGTGCAACACGAAGAGCTTCTACCACTATTTTAGTAGGAAAAGGCTGAAGAAGGAAAATGTGAGCCTGTTACTGAAAGAGGCAGATGATTTAGTGAGAGCAGACATGGATGAGACTGACATGCTCTTTGCTTTCTTTGCCTCATTCTTCACCAACAAGGTCTCCCAGGCCTCCATGCTTATTGAAAGGGTTCAAGAAGGGAAAAACAACCAGTAGCAGATAAGGATCCAGTCATGGAGTAGTTGGAAGCTCTCGACTCACACAAGTCCTTTGGACCCTTGACTGTCCCCCAGGGTCTGGAGACAACTGGCTTACAAGTTACCTTTATAAGGCTGCTCTCCATCATCTTTGAAAAGTTGTGGAGATCAGGCAGAACTCCAGATGACTAGGGAAAAGCAAATATTGCACATATCTTTAAAAAAACAAAAGGACAATCCAGAGAATTACAGGCCTCTCAGCCTCACTTTGGTTCCTTGGAAAATGGTGGAACAAGTCCTCTTGGAGCAAATTCCTGGGCACAGGAAGGAGAAAAAGCTGACTGAGAACAGCCAGCATGGACCTAATAAGGGTAAATCACAACTGACCAACCTCTTTGTGTCCAAAGAAAAAAAATCACTGAGTTCGTGGGCAAGGGGAGACCAGTAGATTTTATTTACCTTGACCTTAGCAGGGCATTTGACAATGTCTCCCCCCAGTATTCCTGTGTCCAAGTTAGGACAAATGGTGGAGGTGGGTGGACAACCAGATGGATTAAAAAACATAGTTGGACGATTAGATTCAGCAGGTAGTGATTAGTGGGTTGTACTCAACTTGGAGGTCAGTAGAAGTGGAGTAATGTAAGCGTCTAGCCCGCGACTTATCCTGTTTAACAACTTCATCAATAACATGGAGGAAGAATCAGAATGTTTGGATGTCATGTCTACAACCCAGCCATGCACATGAATATGAACAGTGATCGCTCTCTTTCAACAAGGAAAATATTTTCAATGCACCTGATCTAGAGGCAGCAGTCCTTCCTTGTTTCAAACTCTTTATCCTGTGCCTCATATCACCATTTTCCCAGCCTGTCCATGCCCTTATCCCTTCCTCAACCTGTCCCAGTTTTCCCTGTTCCTGATTCCATCTTTTCTGCTTTTGCCTTCTTTTTCCCCTGGTCCCAACTCGCCTCATGTTTCTATTCCCTAACAAGTGCCTCTCCTCCTCACACCTCCCCTTCCAGCAAGGCTCTCCCTGAAACATCCGCATTTTCTCCTTCTCTCTCTCAGTTTCTGAGCTGCAAAAGGAGCATGTTGAGAGTACGAGACAGGGCAGGCCCTGGCTTTACCTTCACATCCCCTGGGAGGCACAATAGCTTGTCCCAGGGACAGTCCCACACAGACACAGCAGCTTCAGCCTGACCCACGCCTGATGCACACAGAGTCTTCAGAGATGCTGGTGCTGACCTCTGAAAAACAGGTGGAAATGATGTTTCTTGGAGATTCTAAAAAAATTAAGGTTGGGTTGGTTTTCACAAGGATAGCACTCATTTTGTATCTCACTTTCAACGCTTGCCAGATAAAACAATTTGGCCAAAGCTTAGATACAGTAGATATATTAGTGAAAACTCTGTATAACATTTTATTATTACTAGGAAAACTTTAAGACATCTCTGACTTCTTTTTGAGCAACTTTAACTTGAAACAGGAAAAGAAACTTAAAGTAACTTCCAAGGTGGAAGTTAATCAATCTGAGCAATTATAGCCCACGGCAATGGTGACGATGGAAAATGGAAAGCAAACATCCAAGGTGGAAGTTAATCAATCTGAGAAATTATAGCCCACGGCAATTGAAGGGAATGGTGACGATGGAAAATGGAAAGCAAACTTAACTCGCATTGTCATTTCCACTTCTTCCTAAACCAAAGATACAACTGGTTCAACCACCTCTGTATGTAATGCTTCTTTTACAAAAAGCAAATATGGACAGAAATAATTTCTTCCCTAGCACTGGGTAATACAGAGTAGTGCAGTAGTACAGCATAAAGACAATTGGTAATTCTTTAAAATTGGTTCAGTGGGTGATCCCAAGCATCAGTGGTACAGCCAAGTGATATCCAGGAAGAGAAGAGAGAACTAAGTTCTTTCTCTAATTATTAAATGCCAAAGTAACGAAAAAGGGACTGTTGTTTCAAATCTAGGCCCTCTTTATATGTCCATCCACCTTAATCCAAGAAGCAGTTACACTCATTAAGGATATCCAGTGATTTGATCATATTCTACCAGCTTTTAAAGGGGAGACTTTTAAGACAATACCAAGAAAAGTGCAGAATTTTTATCAAGATTTGAGATTTGTTCATTTAGTATTAATGAAACATGAAATATGCCAGCTGCCAAACTTGCCAGTCTAGGCAGGTTTCCAGATTAGCCTGCTTTAATACTCTATTTTCTTTCTTCTTTAGTGATGATATAAAATAAAAATAACATTGGGGATTTTGTTTTGCTTTGCTTATTTTTTGTAAGCATCTGTGAAGGCTTTGTTTTTAATGTTGTTGCTTAATATTCTCATATTCTCATATTCTCCAGAAGATCCTTAAGTAACATAGCCAAAGATAGCTTCAATTATCCAATATAGAGTATGCAGGAAAACACACTATTAAGAATCTTTTTTTCTTCTTTCTATATTTTGCATCTGTAATCAAGCTCATGTGCAAATAATGACACTTAGACATCCTATTACTTGATTGTGCCTTTAATTCGGGAAGTGAGATAAGTAAGTGGTATCAGCTGGGCCAGCAATTAACTGTGCATTGAATCGCAGTTTCAAAAATAGTAAGTCGACTCTCTTAAAAAGACTCATCCCAGAGTATCAGTACACCATGTACATTTGTGTTGATAAAATATATGCAGCCATTGAACATTTCCTAATATGCATAGGATAATACGAGGTGGACACATACTGTTCAGTATGAAAGAGCATTCAAAAAGGCAGGAATGGACTCCGGGGCTTGCAAGGTGAGTGACCATTTGATATCTTTAGGTCTCTGGTCACATCTACATGACAGCCTGTGGTGCTGTGCATGGACACACAGGCTTGCTCAGCACTGAAAGCAATGTTACTGCAGAGCCAGGGCTCCCTCGTGGTAGCATACAGTGCGGAGCACCCTTACTGCTTCTGGCTGGGCCTGACTTGTTCAGAGCAAACTGGGGCAGACAGGCCAGGATGTGCATCACATATTAAGAGCATTTGCAACATCAAGGGACCCAATTCCTCTCTAGTCAAACTATTGTGGAAAGACCACAACCTACTCCATTTCCAGACAGTAAAATACATACACATACATACTCTAGTTGATCCTGCCCTAGGCAGAGAGTTTGGACTAGACAGTCTCCAGAGGTGCCTTGATACCTTAACTATTCTATGGTACGTGACACTGGGCAAATGTCAATGCTATCCATCTCCTTATTAAACCGCCAAGATATCGCTACTTTGAAAAACCTCAGAGTGCATAAATGGAGGAGGAGCTGGGAGGACGGTAGCTGTAAGTGGAATGTCTGAATAGAGAGACCTACAAACAAAAAAGAAATTTGAAATAGGAGAGCTGGGCAGCTGGTCTAGAAGAAGCTAAACTTTATTTTAGCAGTCAGATTTTCTGGCAAAAAATTGGACAAAACAGTCATTGTGAATAAAGTATCTGAAGACTTCAGCTGTATTTCTCTGTCAGTGAATCATTGGCAAGTATCTCCTTAATTCTGAGAATTTGCCATAGCTAATTTTCCTGTAATTTATGCAAATCTATTTCCATCATGTACACAGAATATTGGCTCTTAGTTATTTATGAGTAGTAGTCAGCTAGGTTTGGGTCATGGCTGAAACTGTTCCAGCAGGAGAAAACAAACAATTTAGGAATAATGAGTAATAAATATTCTTCCTTTCTGCATAGTACTATCCCTGTTTCCAGGTGAATACATACCAAAAGTTACTCTTCACTTGTCAGGTATTAACAAAAATCCATTTAAAAACCATATGTAATATCAAAACGCAGAGAAGAATTGTAACATATTCTGGGTCAGATATTCTAGACTGGTGTAAAATCAGCATCACTGTAGTGCCAACAGTGGGATCACTGAAGTTTCATTGATATATACCAAGCACAAGTCTGGACTTTATTTCTTTTCTTTTCTTTTTTTTTTTTTTTTCCTATTGCTCAAACAGCTTCACTGTGGATGATTGGACAGCAAGTACCTAGGAAGACCATAGCAGCAGGCAACAGGAGAAATGAGATGCAAACTGATTAGGTATGAATCGGTTATTGCAGAGAGGCAGAGGAAAGAGAAGCTAGATTCTGGCCATATTACTGTGATTGTGATGTGAACTTAGAGATGATGGAGATGAAGGGCAGAAAAGAAAGTTTGGAGTTAGGGATATCTCCAGTTCTGCAGTAATTTGATACTAACCTTCAAGAGCTGAAAAACTCTTAACAAAACTCTTAGCAAGTTTAGTTAAGGAAAAGTCTAGAGAACCAGAAAGACTTGTCAACAGATTTCACCCAGAGTGTATTTAGAACAAGTTTCCTTCACCAGATTTACTCTGGTGTAGATTTTGGCTAAAATTATTTTTTTTTCATCATGAGTTAGGACTATGGCTGCCTTTTCCCCCACCACTTGGCTTTATCACCATGATAATCAACAAAGTATTTTTCTAGAGATCTTAGATAGACTGGATGAGTCTATTTCCCAAATTTTCCCAGCTCAGAGAAGCCATGCAACGAGAAGAAACAAGCTTACCTGAATTTAAAAACAAAAAGATACTGTCTACAAATACGTACCAGTGACAGACCCAAAGGACCACAACACTTGCTTCACCCACCATCCTCTCCGTAATCCTGCCTACATACAGGCATGCACCAGCATGTACATACACACATGTTTTTTCTTCACCATCACAGAAACTTGAAACAAAGAAAGAGGCTAGGTTTGATTTGTAAAATGCTTTAAACCACAACACTACAGAAAACATATGGGAAACAAGCAAAAGCAGAAATTTTGGAAGAATAACCACTTCAAATCCATTTGCCCATTTGCAAAAAAAACATGCTATGGAGCCCACTGTTTAATAAATTGATATTAGTCATATATAAAAGTTAACTGTCTGAACTAAATACAACAAACAGCAATGTTAGTTGGAAGTAATTTATATTGACAGCTTTTCAAAACAGCTAGTTTTTCTTGATTCTAAATAATATTTTCAAGAATATACCACAGCTGTTTTTAAACCTAAACTGCAAGTTCCCAGAGGGGAAAAAGGAATAGGAAGAACAGACTAAAATGACTGTAAAAAGGGAAAGGCATGGTCCTGGTCAACCCTTTTTCTCCTGTTTCTCCCTCTGACTGGATATTCCATGGTAAAGGAAAAAAATATACAGAATGGGGCAGGTCACAGGTCAGCAGATGAGGAGAACTGCTGGGGGTTGTGCCTGGTCTGGTCTTGCTGGACAGTACAAATAAACACAGAGAAAGAGAAAATTAGGATACAGCAAGTAAAAGAAACACCCAGAAATAAAACCAGCAGCTTGGAACAGAGAAGAAATATGAAAAATTCTCCCTTTGCATGGCCTGAGGGGGCAAAACTATAATATACTTCAAGTAAACCAGGCACATCTCTGATAGAGCCTGTAGCCTGACAGCAACGGCTCTGCTCACAGGAGTGGTAAAGAAACATCCAGAAATAAAACCAGTAGCCAGTGCAGCTTGGAACAGAGAAGAAATATGAAAAATTCTCCCTTTGCATGGCCTGAGGGGGCAAAACTATAATATACTTCAAGTAAACCAGGCACATCTCTGATAGAGCCTGTAGCCTGACAGCAACGGCTCTGCTCACAGGAGTGGTAAGATCTTCATCACCTCTCACTGCACCCTCCCAGTTCCTCATGACTTAACACCACTTCAATTGCATGATAAACCTCATTGCAAAGATACAGGGCTAAAGGCCAGCCAAGGCCCATGGAGGAGTGTGTCACTCCTCCCCTAATTAATTCAGGCAGAAGGAACCTGATCAAAGAAGTGCTGACATTCAATCAAAAGTCAGACAATATGCTCATGAGTAATAAGCATTGTCACATTGTCAGGATGTGCCAAGACTTCCACTGAAGTGCATACTGGAAAAGGGGGAGGAAGGCCAGAAAGGCAATTGCACAATATATGTGACAGAGTCTCAACAAAAACAAATAGCTCCCCAGCCAGAAAATAACCCTCCCTGATTCCCCTGTGCACCACAGAGGGGACAGACAAAACACTGTTCACAATAAAGCTGTTTCACCTCGTATAGTAGCTGAATGCAGGAGACTCATCTGGGTGCAAAACCTACAGGTGCCATACAGTTATCCATAAACTGCAGGGCAAAAACTTTGTCCAGCACGTATGAAATCAACTCAGTATGTGAATTAAGCTCACCAGAGGTCTAGAGGACAAGGCAAAGGTTGGCAAAGAATTGACCCATTTGGAAAACAAATTCACAAAAGCACAAGTCATCTTCCTGGTCTACCAGTCCAAGCAATTGGAAAACTGCCTTACCTCATTGGAATGGAGCAGGGCCAGGTCTCCAGGTCTTCACCATTAGGAGTCTGTTCTGCTTTTTAGGTAACAAGATCAAAAAGCTTCATTGACAAGAGGATTGCAAAACTTTGTCCCTGATGCTTTCCCCAAAAAGTGTAGCACCCAGGCTGAGCCATCAAGACAAAACTTATAGGACATTATAGGACAATTACTAACTTTCCCTGGAGCTAAGATGTCTAAGGAAAAAAGTCAAGACCTGAACATGTCCAGCCCTGCTCAAATCTGTTCATTGTCAGTGCTAAACAATGTATGTGCCGTGTATCACCAATAAAAATATTGACTATTTGCTTCTTTCTCCTAATGCCATAGTTTCCTCTAGCAAAAGCATTACCATCTCCTATAAATGCCAGTCCTCATTAACTAAAGGACTCTTACTTTAGCTATTCCTCCCCTTTGTCTAGTTTTGCTCATCAGTCAGACACCTCTCATGGCATGACAATACATGCTATGACAACTACAATATGGTAAATTCTAAAAATCATACCATTACTTTTCTCCCATACTTTCCTTTTTCACAAAAAAGAATTTAAAACACATTCCAGGATATATCACACTTCTTGGAGACTTCTTTTTCTTGGAGAAAAATAGTCTCCTGTGAAGACATTTCTGGTCACGAGCACACCGATCAAGTAGAAAATGTCATAATGAAATAGGATTTATAAAAACTGACAAATTCTTACTAGAAATCAGATACACAATAGTCAACATTAGTGTAATGTGACCAGGGGTATAACAGCCTGCTATTTTGTGTCTATTAAATGAAGGCACTGGCTTAAATAGTAGCTGGACCTGTGTGTGGACCTGACACAGAAATTTCTGGTTTCTGTGACCTGAGAGCAGAGGGAGATCAGGTAAGGTAAGAAGGATGGGGGGAGCCTGTCCCTGCCCAAAACCTGTTTGAACCATGTGGAGTGCTGAGAGTGGAAAGGCCATGCAAGAGGGCAAACATTATGAGCTTGCTCACTGCCAAGATACCTGGAATATCACCTCCATGCCTGTGCACACCATTATAACCTTTTTTTTTGTAAAAAAAGCTGTTGTTGCCTGGCTCTGCCTAATGAATTGGAAGCACAAATTAGGCAGAATTTGGTGTCACCAGCAATCCGGCACAGTGCTAAGAATAAAGAGAAAGGAAGCTACAAGAGCAGATGCCTAAGAAAATGAGCCTGGCAGGGAATGTCTGTGAGTTTCTGCCTTCTTTCCAGACAAGGAAAGCATGTGTTTCTAATGGCTTCTTTTTATAAAATACATTCAGGTAAGGTTGGGGTTTTTTTATCAGTGCAAATCCTTATTATAAGCTGTTCCATCTCTCTATCTGGCAAAATAATCAAGAAAGGTCGTACTTTCAGTACCTGCAGCTCTAAGTACAAGTCAAAGTACAAGTCATTGCTTGTAATTTTTACAATCTTGTATTATTTTACCACTTTCAGACACCAGCTACATTATGCAGCACACACAGCACATTACTTTCCACAGATCCAATGAAACGTGTCTCTATCCACATTTTTAAGATGAAGTTAACAGCTAAGGTCATCCCTACGATATCAAAGTAATTTGAATATGTGAATGACGTAAAAGGTCAACTTTTTGAAGTATTCATATACTTTTGAAGTTTGAGAAGCCATGTTCTATTGAAGTGAGAATTCGTCTCTTTAGCAGAGGTTAACAGGAGCTGTAGACACTCAGCAATCTTAAAATTAAGAACATAAAGTTAATATGGTCTCTTGACAAATGTGCTTGCAGATATATGCAAGCAAATTTTAGATTCTGGCATTTCAGCAAGGAGATAAGTAAGAAGTAAATGTGTCTTGAACAAATATATCCAACTTGAAGTGCTTGAGTTTTATTATGGGAACTTCTTAATGTTTTAAAAACACTATCCAATGGAAGGAAAAAATGTTTGGAGAAACTTCCATTCATTCAGTTGAAAAATCAAAATATTTGGGGCAGTATTTATCTCATTTAACTCTGGAAATTTCCATTTACGTATCTAAATCTGAGTAAATCACTCTAGGCTCCTCTGAAGGCAATAGCAAGAAAGAAATTACTTCTGAGGAGATATTATTTTTGTCCTTTGTTGTTGTTACTCAGTTTTCATCTAAAATTAGAGAATTGTATTTTGAAAGTACTTGGTGCTCTGGGAGAACACAGCCTAACAGCCTTATACTGTACCTACACTGTGGGGAAGGAGGGTAGATTGACTCCTCTGCTGATGCTCAAACAGTCAGAACAGTTGAGCTGGGAAGGCACCTCTGGAGATCCTCTAGTCCAACCCCTGCTCAAAGCAGGATCACCTGCAGGAGGTTGCTCTAATAAATCTATGAACTTTTTCGGACACTGACGCCTGGAGGTGTCAGGCAGAATAATCAGTGCCTTACCAGGGCTGTGTGCTTCACGCATGACAAGAGGGCAAGAGCAGCGGTGAAATTATAAGGAAATTTCAAGTGGCAGAAGGATTCCTTTGACCAGAAACACAAATATACAACAACAATGAAAAAGACATAAAAAGTAAAAAGGAGTAGGGTGGGGAGGAGACAGGAAAGGATGCAAAAAAGTCATAAGTCTTCCTATATAATAGTTTGGTAGGAAAGTGTTTTCACACTTCAACCCACTGAAATTAGACTGAAGCTCCACCCTGTGTAATGTCTGTATTTTAACTGTAGATAATTGAAATGGAACACACCGGCCTTTACTTATCCTGCCTAATGAATGTTATCATGTGGAAAAGGTAAATCAATAACAGCTGAGATCAAACATACCAATCCCCTTTTGAGTGTACAATGCTGTCATTTATATAAATTTTTACAACCTGACTGCCCTTCTCGTTTAAGCACGAATGAAACATTGCCCAGTACAAAAGACCTTCTCTCTTAAGAATTCTCCATGCTGTTTGAAAGGGTAGCCCAAATGAATTGCTGGAATGACCATCGAAAGGGCTACTCGTTAGCTATGACTGTCCTTGGGAATTAGCCAGATGTGAGGTAACGAGACCACAAAGTGCTGTTGGTATTGGCAGCAAAGCCAAGGTTCATCATAGTACCTCTTGTCTAGACTAGGGATGTAAAAGGAAATAGAAAACAATTCTTTGACTATATGCACTTGATGTTCCATCCCCTTTTTCTATAGAAAAAATGTAAGACATTTGGAATTTTTCTTTTTTATTTGGGAAAGACAAATTTGGAAACCAGAGTGACTCATGTTGGAAAGTGTCTGACTGGCATGTGATAGCCAGCTAGCTCCAGAAAGTTAAGGCCGCAGGAAGAGTTTGAGGAAGGCATGTGGATTCAGATTTTAATGTGATTTAACTCTTAGTCTCCTCATCATTCATTTTGCTTTATTCACTGTGCAAATGACAGGGAGGTCCCTTACGTGGACAACCTATCTGTTTACAAGCAAGCTGATACATACCAAGAGGTCCACTTACCCTGGGAATAAGAGTTTCAGCTTTAGGAATGTGTTACAGGTCCATTCCCAAATGCATTACACAAATCTCCTTTCAGGTAATTCTGCCACACAGATAGCCTTGAGGGAAAGTTCAGATCAAACCCCTATTTCTGAGTCACTTGGGCAGCTGCAAAACAACTGCACTTCTCTGCAGAGCATCCTGGCACTCTGCTATCCCTGTCTGAATCGAGATCCACCCACCCTTTACACAAAATTCCTTCTCATTTCCAGCTGCTGCACTTCGTCCCCATGCCGGCTCAGGTTCCATTACAGAAAGGCTGGCTGACCCAAAGCTATAGACTGAAGGAAAATTTATAGTCTTTTCTCAGGATTTTCCCCAGAAGCTGAATCACACCTGTTTGGGGATTTTTTTCTGTCTGGTGGCAGCTACTGTAAGCTTAACAGCACCTCTCACTCTTCTTTGCCTCCTTTCCTTCAGCAGGGTGCTGACATCCTCCTCTTTCACCCATCCCTCATTTATTTTGGGAAGGGTAGGCACTGCGTTTTTTCTTCTTCACCACATCTATCCTATTTCTCAGATCTCAGCACCTCCTAGTAATAAATCAAAAGAAAAAATTCACTATCTACACCCTAGGATCCTTTTAGTGTCCCTACTAATGCAGGCTATTGGGAGGGCAAGGGGGCATCACAGTGCCCCCTTCTTTACCTCCAACTGCTTATAGACATCTTGTCTTCTGTTTCCATTTCCAAAAGTAAGTCGTTCCCCACTTTCTCTTCCAGTGCATGATGCCCATGTGTCCTTTCTTGTGCCGACAAGAGCAGAGGGTCATCTTTCCTTATCTATTTACCATTCCAAATAAACTTTGATACTCTTGCAGACAGGCGTGGTTTTAGCAGCAGGACTGATGGGACTCACAGCACTTTCCTCTGAACCCATATACTGTTGTATGCATGTTCCAGATCACACAACACTGTAAATGCAATTTTGACTGTTTGCCACTGTACATACACACAACCCCCTTGAAAGGTGTTGGGGTTTTTTTCATCATTCTCACATTCTCATATTTCAGTCCCCAAGTGCTACCATTCAGGCAGAGAGTCTAGGAAGAGCTTTCTATGCCAGACACTTACAATGTTGGAGTCCTACAAAAGCTGACCCTCATGCTGCCTTCTGCTTGTTTCTTGAACCTACCTGCTCTTCTGATCTTAGATTGTCACCTCCTCACAGAAGTGGCACCCTCACGCCCCATCCATGCCAGGCCCTCAGAGTTGGGGCAATACTTTGTATTTACAGACATATGGAGGAGACACAAAGACTTCAAGGAGTACCAGATACCAAACACTCCTTACTTAGGGAACCAATCACACAGATGTGGGCAATATGGACATCTGCATCCAATCCCTTACTCCTTCTCACTCTTCTATTACTATCTGAGATGACATGGAGTTTCTTACGGCTCTTCCTCTCCCAGCTCACTGTCCTCTGCCAGCTTGTCTTCTAAATAACTCTCCAGCCATAAAGCTTCTTCTCAACTCAGTGCCCTTCCATGTCCTTGTTCAAACTTCTCTTTATGTGATCTGTGAAAGACCCTTTCTTTGACAGCTTCCAGATCTCCTTGTCATGTAAAGTGATGATCTCACAAGGTGCTCTACAAGACTGTCCAACACTAAATTGCTCCCCCTCAGATTCAAATTTGCACTGGATCATAAAAAGCTTTTTGCATATGTGCAAGAAAAATCATCCAGACTTAAAAATGTCTTGAAACATTCCTTGAGATTTCAATCTGACATAAAGATTATAAATAAAAGAGAAAGTGTACATGAAGTCTGATGTTCAACAAGAATGTGCAGCATGGCTCCTATGTGAAGCAGAATTGACAAGTCATCCAAATTATCACTAAAACCTTGAAAAGCAGAAGTTCTCCCTCACGTGACTGTTTTATGAATAGCGATGGCAGAATAGACAGGGAAAACTTTTGGTAATGTCAAGACAAGAGTTCAAATAAAGACAAGAACAGACAAGTAGAAAAACAATCTGTGAAGCTGCAGCAAAGAAATCCCAGTCTGGCTCCCAACTTGCATGTCAACAACTGTGGTTTCAGACATTTTTATGCTTCACAATTGCTTGGTTTTCTCTTAGAGCTTTGTATATGATAGAATCTATTGAGAGACTGTGCCTTGGCCTTATATTTGTAAGATAGATTTCATTTCTTTTACATACACATTATGCATCCTACTTAGGACCTGGTGTCATATTCGATATGCAACCTGTGTTTAAGAAGCATTCCTTTTGGTTCACCCAAGTAAGAAATGCAATCCCCATCTGGTGTCCTGATCATCCATACATGGAAAATTCATCCATTTTTAATCTGCTCTGAAACTAGTCTTCATCTGATACTTTGGAGTGTTCAGGATACTTTTTTCTGTTGCGTGTCTCATTTCTGATTCCCTCTGGACCAGAGCCAGAAGTCTTACAGGGAAAGCATCTCTACGTGAGAATAAAAGCCTATTTCAAAAGATTGGAATAGTCTGGGTCAGGTATATGATCTAAAGCCAAAAGCCTCTCTCCAGCAACCTTAGCATTATTTACTCTTGATCACATGTCAAGACCATAAGTCAGATCTGCATAACTAACTTTCATTCTCTATATTACCTACAGAAATGACAGTAACATAGCTCACTCATCCAGGATTATTCACTGACTGTTCTTAGGTCAGCTGAAGAAAAAAAGAGTTGAAAAGTTCTTGCAGAGCTGAAAGAAGGGCAAAGATATGATTTTGGTGTAATTTATTTCTTTACAGTTTAGGATTGACCAACAGATTTTCCAAATTTATGCTGAGTTTAGAAACTAGTAAGCCCTAAGAAAAGGGGGAAAAAAAATGCTAAATACATCATTATAAAATGAGACCATTCTTCTTCCATTTCACTTTTATTAATTTTGAGTTAAATGAAGTTTTCAAAGAATAAGACAATTGTATTTAGCACCAACTGTTGTAACCCACTGAGAAATTGACTTATTTTTTTATTGTGAGTATAAAAGAAGACAATTTTTTTTAAATTAAATTGACTTTCTGTTAATTTTTCTATTTGGTTGTTGACTGAAAAAAAAAATCATTTATGGTGCTCGAGGGACTTTGTGATCAAGATGTATTTACCATCCTCTTGATGGCTACACCTGCAGAGCCGTTGGATTTTCTGCCTTCTGAAAAATGGAAGAAAACTTCTTGCTCCTATCTTTCCTGCTGTCCTGATCAATGCATTTGAAGAAAGTGATAGAAATTATATTTAATTGTTAATACTCGGAATGTTGTCTGATAGATCTTTCCCTTAATGTTTTAAGAAGAAGGTAAAGTTCTATGTCTGAGCATAGCTTGCTGGTATTTTGTAGTGCTTTCCATTCACTTCTCTCTATTTAACCAGGTTGTCACTTGGATGGCAGCATAGGTACTGCTCACATCCTGAATCCTGTTGTGTTAAGCCCTGCATGCAAATAAAAAGGGCAAGTCCTTCCTTAAAGAATCTGTACTTGCAAGTATTTTTCATTTCGCTATCACAAACAGTGAGCTGGATTTCAGTGAAAGCAAAATTTACTAAACACGTACATATCTGCAGGACTGAGATGGGAAACAAACTGTTGTAGACAAAATAATTTAATAGTTAATATTAAGACAACCTTGTTCTGCAGTGATCAGCTAATTCTTGTAAGAGAACTGGGCTGTGCTTCTCTTGACCAAATATTATTTATCTAAGACAGAGTAACTAATCACAAGAGTTCTCTCAGAAGTGAAACAGTCTCTTTTTATATCACAAGAGTGGACATACACTATATCTTGTATAAATTACATTATTGTCACTATAATTATTATTAAAGGCCATTTTTGCAAGCTGATATACATAGAAATGGACTTAGTATAGCTCTTTGTTTAGTATAAGCCATTTGCCACAAGCCTTTATTTCTTACTGAGTTCCATGAGTGACTTACCCATCCTAATTCAACACTGATCAACCTGCATAACACTGCACAATCATGGAATCACACATCACAAAATAATTTAGGTTGGAAGAGACCTCCGGAGGTCATCTGCTCAGGGTCAAATGGATCAGATTGCTTAGAACTGTGTCCAGTTGAGCCCTGAACACGTTCAAAGACAGAGGGTTCACAGCCTCTCTGGGCAACCGGTGTGACCACCCTCAAGGTGATACTATTTTCCTAGTATCCAACAGGAATTTCCCTGTGTTGCAACTCATGCTTGTTGTGCCTTGTCCTCTCACTGTGCACCTCCAAGAAGATTCTGCCTATATGTCTACATGAAGTAGTTGAAGATGGCAGTGAGGACTCCCTTTTGCCCTCTGTTCTGAAGGCTGAACAAGCCCTTTTCCCTCAGCCGCAACCTCTGTATCCTTTCTCCAGCCCTCTCCCATCTTGGTGGCAACCGATGGACTCACTCCAATTAGGTGGAGTCTTTCTTGTCCTCAAGAACTCAGACACAGAACTCCAGATGGGGTCTCAAAAGTGCCAAATACAGCAGAACAATACTTTCCTCAACCTGCTGGCTACTGACTTACTTTTGTTGCCAAGGATGTCATTGACTTTCTGTGCTGCAAGGGCACTTTGCTGGCTCATATTCAATATATTGTCCACCAGGATCCCCCCAGGTCCTTTTTTGCAAAGCTAGCCCGTTGGTCCCCAGCGTGAACTGTTGCATGGGCTTATTCCATTCTAGATGCAAGGCTTAGCATTGTCTTTTGTTTAACTCATGATGTTCTTGTCAGTCCATTTCTCCAACATGTCAAGATCCCTCTGAACAGCAGCCCAACTCTCCAGCACATCTACTGCTCTCCCCAGTTTGGTGCCATGTGTGAACTTGTTGAGAGTGCACTCCATCCCATCACCCACATTATAGATGTCAAAAAAAACATTGAACAATACACATTATAGCTATATATACACGTATATTGTTACAATATAGGTATATATATATTTTTTAACATGCTTACCCTGGTCAGATATCAGCAGAACTAGGCTTAAACTGTGACTCTCTTAGCAGAAGGGTTCACATAGTGTCTGCCATCATTACCGGCATTTCTGAAGAACTTAGATGAAGGGAAACTGTCGAATGAATTTAAAGAAAATTATTCTGTCAGGATTGGAGGAGCTAAAATACTAATCAGTATAAACCATTTTTTGCCTCATTGCTGTTTTGGAGTTTAGCTTGGCAATGCACATAAATCTGTTCTAGGATATATCATGCATATGAGAAATGTTTTTTCTATCTTCACCATAGTGGATGAGAAAAAGTCCTTTTACATATAACTTGCTTTGGGAAATCTTTAGGGTCCGTGTGTTTAAATCTCAAACGTGTGCACTCTTCCTCCTTCACCTATCTTCTTTGCAAAAGAGGTCATACTTCAGGTGATCGGAGGAAGTGCCATTTGCAAACACTAGTTCTTCGCACTGTTCTTTCACAGCTGCAGATGGTCCATAAGCAAATAAATGCACCATGCAAATCCAGTCTTCCTTTCAGGAAAGGATGCACTATATATTGTGACTTACAAAGAAGACATTTCTTCCTCAAAATAGGAAGGACCTGATGACTCATCTCTGGCACTACAACTTTCGGGTTGCCAGTGGACATCCAAAATAAACTTTCTTTGTGCCAGATATAAAGTTGATCCTTCAGGCAGGCTGAGTATTTCCTCTCAGTACATGTCCATGCTGTACATTCCTTGTGCCACATTCTGCAGTGATAAGATGTATTTCTACTACCTTGTGAATCCTCTTTGAAAGACCTTCCCACCTTTTCTTGTCACTGTGGTTTGTGCTGCATGGTCACTTAGCTATAGGAGGTCAGACTGAGTTCTGTCCTGCTCTCTCCCCAACAATCTGGGTGCCTCTCATGTCCCAAGTCCAAATCATGACTGGCTCTCAGCATGGGACACGAAGGCCAGAGCCACCGGAATGAGAAGTCTTGTTCCCTTACTTCCATGTCCAAATAAAGCCTCTTCCTGAGACATGTGTGTTAACAAAAACTGGTCACAGCAATTTCTTCGGGAATGCAAACAAAAGAGGTGTAAGTGTGACAAGACTGAATCGTGATTTAGATTTCACAGAATTGGCAGGAAGTTGGCTGTGTTTTCGTATTTACTTACACAAATGCTCTGCTTGCTGTAGTCAGTCAAGGTCTAGGAGTGAATGGGTTTGCGTGCTTGTTGTCTCACTCTCTGAATTATAGTTAGGTCAGTAATGCCATGTTGAGTGTGACAAGTTATGCTGAGACCAAAATGTCATTTGCAACCACATAGACAGGAAATCTGTCCTGGGGATTACAGTTTAGTTCAAGAAGTCACTGAATTTCTCCCCTTTTTGCTTTCATTCCTGTGCAGCAGATTAATTTGAAAAGTGATGATGATGCTTTCATGACATAAGTTGTTTATTATTATTAATTCATTTATGCATTGTACCTTGAAACAACAGAATGTAAACAAACAAGTGATGTCAGCATGTGTAGCAGAGAAAAAATAGTCCATGAGAACATACCCTTTCTTGCATATAATGACATGTTTTTGCTGCAGGAAGTCCCTAAGGCCGATTTCTTACTTGCAGTTTCAAAACATGATCATTAGTAAGGCACTGGGGAATAAAACTGTTCCGTGACTTCATTTATGTCTTTACTGAAAACCCCATTTTTATATGTGAAGAACAACAACAGTCACTTGCAGTTTTTCCCTCACAGCTTTTGATGTGGGCCAGAAGACAGTTTCAGGTAATATGTGTAACATACCCTGCTAATCTAAGTTGGCTTACTAGCTACCACAAAGTAAGGAGCCAAACATAAACTCCATTGTTATCTTCATGACTGGTCATATGCTATTTTTACTGCTGTAGGGGTTTTGTTTAAATTTGACTTTTGTTGCCTTCATAGATATTTTGAGCTTGTACTGAATTAGAAGACACATATTTACTAAATAATTCATCGGTGAGGTAGGAAGATAACTTGGCAAGATTCCTTCCCCCCCCACAGGCTTATAAATTCCAGAATTTTATGCCGCACCTCTTTGGCACATATCTTCTTTTTTATTATTATTATTTTCTGGTGTTTTTTTTTTTTTTCTTTTCTGTTTTTTTTTGTTTTTGTTTTTGTTTTTGTTTTTTTCTGAAGAGCAGGAATAACAAGATTAACCCTGAAAAACACAAAAACACAAACCAAAGGAAATGCTGTGGCTTTTTTTTCCCTAATCCTTTAATGAGGGCCCAATCCTAACCCTTTGAATCTTTTTACTTAGTTCAGCTAGTTATGGATCAGGTCCACCTACAGGATTGCTTCTGCTCCTCAGCATGTTTCAGCTGACAGCAGGACTGCACAAGAACGCATGAGACAACCCATTGTCCGTGGCATAAACTGGCCAGGGTGTTAATCATTTCTCACTGACTGACATTTTTTTATGCCTTCTGATTTTCCAGGTCATCTGTTCCCCTCTTCCTGGTGCTCTCAGACACACCACGTTCAGGGACTCCAGCCGCTCTCCGCAGCGTTTCACGTCTAGCAGCCTCCTGGTAGCCGGTACCTCCCTGGTAAACAGGGCTCTGACAGCCTTTGACTGGCTCCAGTTTGTGCAGCTGCACTGCACTGGGAGAAACAGAGAATATATTTCATTTAAAAGTAAAAGAAAGGTTAGATCAGTAACGTGATCTGTTGCAAAACCTCTCTCTCCTCCGAGGGCAGTCAGGTAAAATCCATTACACAAAGAATTTCTAAGATTCTTTTTTCTAAAGTTGTCAGTAACAATGCGGCCCATTGTTTACATTTTAATTAACTTTTGTTTCATTGATTTTTAAATAAGATTAATTCACCTAATGCTTTCGGCTGAACTATTGAGAGTTGAACCTATTCAAGACCTACTTGAGATCTTCAAAGACTAGCAAGGCTTGTTTGTGTAGAGGAAGTCAAATGAGCAATGACTTTATGGTAATGTAGTAGCTCATGGACACTACAGTGATGAGAAATATTTCTTGGAGAATCTTTCCTCAGCAACCTCTGATCTTAAAGGAAACTTCTTCTGTATCTTTGTAGTATGTACAACTGTCCCAGCTACCTAGAAAATGAGGGAAGGGAGGTTACTTGTGCAGTACAGTAAAAGGTCAATATTGGAAAAAAAGAAGTATGCCTCTGTTTGTGCCAAAAACAAAGAGCACGCCTGGCCTTGAAGTTTCTTCAATGAAAACAAAAGCAGAGAAGATATGCTGAGTGCCACTGTCCTGTACTTACTACCTCTCATCTGCGATTTCGCTGCCAAAATCTTAACTCTCATCAATAATCTTCTTGCTTTTACACCATACTTTTCAAATACAGTTTTCAATACAAATGTGCAACAAATGTATGTAGAACTGGGGGCACTCTGTATAACTGTGTCTCACTGAGACATTGCACACCTGAAAGGAAGTATATGATTGACTCATTTGTAGGAAGGATACGTATATACAAAATATGTCTGTATTCATGAAACCCTGATATGAATCAGTATGGTTTCTTGATGGTACATATCTTGATGGCTCTTGATGTAGAGCCCTAGATCCTTGGCTAGGACTACAAAGCATATTGCACAACACAGGAAACATGTGAAAAGGGAGTTTCAGGCCAAATTTGCAATGCGCCACTCCCAAACTAGTGACGTGCTGATCTGATCTCCCAACATAAGTTGTTTGCTTTAAATTATCCCTCCTGTCAGTAGTACAAAAGTGCTGTGACAGCAGCTAGGAATGGGCGGAAGAAAGGAAGTTCCCAGCTGTGCCATCTTTTTCTACCCATAGTACCTACTTGTACATTACCTTTTTGCCTGGCTTCTTCACTATGTTCTCCTGATTCTAGGTCCTTCCTGTCTCTTTCAATTTTTATTCTTATTTTTGGCATGTATTTTTCTTAACTGAATCTTCTGACTGTCTGTATAACCCATCAGAAGAAGAACTAAAGCAACTAAGAGCTGATCAACCTTTTCTCCATTGTCCAGAGAGCTCCCAGAGAAAAACCCATCCCTTTCCAACAGGATTTCTTGCCCAGCCTGGAAAGCTCTTGACAATCTTCATACACTAATAAGCAAATCTGAAGAATATTTTAGTATCCATTCCCACATAGCAGCGATGGGCTCACACCGGTAGATGGAACATTGAGGACATAAGAAATTCTTTCCAGCTCTGATGAAAGTTGCAGTCTTATGTCCATTCTACCCAGGAAATAACCTATGGAAATTTATTAATGTTGCAAAAACTTTAATTTTTTATCACACCCTTAGGGGCTAAGGTAGAGAACCACAAGGTTTCACAAGCCATAATCATTTGATGACCTCAGACAGTAACGCCTCATTCCCTTGTACTCTTCTCTTTCACAAACCAAAAGCATCCCCGCGGTTCACTGATGCGTTTTGACAAAGAAGTAAAAATGTAGATAGGATTGCCTGTGGTACCAAAACCATCCTGAATCTATCTGTCAGTAGCACGAGGAATAAAGGAAATCTTTCACTCAACTGTCATCACATCACAAAATCATCCCAATGAACCAACTATTCCCATGAACATTATAAACTTCAGTCCTTGTCACTCTTTGGTCTGGTTTGCTAAGAATGGGTGAATTGGAGAAGAACTCTCCAACCATAATAACAATAAAAAAATGGCTAAGCAATCCCAGATCACTTTATCCAACAAGCTGCTCTGGAGCTTAATATCTAATAGTTTGATCACTGAAGGCCAAAAAGCCTTAGAAAATACTGAAGTCACTATGCCAAGCAGAATAACGTGCTTTTGTTCATGAATAAACAGAAAAGCCCATGTTTTCTTACTACTTGGAGATATTATGGCCAAAATATCTCTGTGGTCATTTGGCATGATTTTCTCCTTAGAGGTACTGTACGTCTTCCCATTTTTATGAATAATTTCATTTCTAACAGCTGTATTGGAGTTAGCTCTATTGCTTAAAAGAGGTCATTCCGTAAGTACCAGAATGGATGCAAGAAATTTGCTGTGACTTTGAGCCTCCTAGCTGATTGATTACTTAGGTATCTTTAACACATTTGAATTCTCGTTAGAATTTCTCTCTTAAGAATGCACTCTATTTAGCGTGATAATTACA
>NW_009616887.1:33384-38284 GCF_000690535.1 Cariama cristata
AGTGTCAGAAACCAAAACTAAGTACACTCACTCCAGACTTACCAGTCACAGTTTTAGCAATGAGAGCAATTAACCACCAAGTGGATTCTTTGCGGGTAAAAATATGTGAACAGGCTGCCATGTCGTAGCACATCTCTTTCAGGCTGCCACCTTTTCGTATCATTCCTAGAAACTGCTGTTGTCTATGAGAATGCTGCCTTCCTGTCAAATGGAAGGAAATTAGCCAATAGGTTCAAAACTGGACTGGAGATACCTCAGCAAACAGACAAACACAATTAGCAAGATCACATAAATATCATTCCTACATCAAATCAAGCATATATATCTCCAGCCTTGATTTAAAACAACATTTCCTGCACTGAAGAATTCATCACAATGCCTGCTAAACTCCTCTAAAGGTTAATTCATCTCACTGCTAAAGACATCATCCTAAAAACTAAACTGAATTTGTTTCACTTCACTTTTTACCACCTGATTCAGACTGTATGAATGTTACTCTGAATTGTTATCATCAGATCTGTTTTTCACAATTTAGGTATGTAAAAGACTATGAGCAAGCCAACATGACAGGCTATGTCCAGTAAGTTGAATAGGTTGCACTTCTTGAATTGATCTACAGTCCTCTAGTCTTTCTTGTGGCTTTTGTGTCTCCAATTTTTCAATATGCTTCTTGAAGACTTGACACCAGAACCGAGCTCTACATCCCAACATCAATCACATCAGAGCCAGCTGTAGAAGCCAAAAAGTTGTTGCTTCCTGATTCATTTTTTTGATACTACATACACTAGGACATAGATATTTTGGCCATGGTTTCATTCATTTAGATGACCCTCAAGTCTTTCAGAGTCCCTTCTTTACAAAATACAGTTGCGTTTCTTCTAAAAAGATATATAACATTAGAGCTGGTCATGTTAAAGGCCGTATTATTTGCTTGTGCTTGATTTACTAACTGATACAGAGAAGCCTGTACCAGCATAAGATCCATCTCCTTTAACCACTCCAAAGTCCAGCCTTTCATTTATGCTAGCCACACAAGTTCCTTTTTGAGCCATTTGAGAGTCATAGGTACTTCCAGAGGACATGTCTTTACATCTGTTTTAGATAATGGCTTGGAATGGATTGTCCCCTGGATGGGCCAATAACTCTCCTTTGACTCTACAGGACTGTACAACAAGCATAGTTCAAGCTACAAGTATGACTTTTGAAATGAAAGAAGATCAAGGACTTATCTCTACAGGGCTCTGCAGAGATAAACACATACACTAATGGTGATTTGTCAGTTTCCAATTACATTTTAAAATCTATTTGTTAACTTAATGAACTGTTTTATCTTTTCCTTGTTTTTTTTTTCTCCATCAAAACGCTGTGTGACATCAAATTGATTTCCTTGTAGAATAAAAATATAATAGCCCTGATGTTTGACCAGTTATCCATAAACTCATTGCGATTGGCTTATTCTACAGGTTTTCCTTTCTGGAGTCCCATTCTACTTATTATTAGCATCAGTGTCAGGCCAGTATATTTAGAAATACCTGATATAATAATCATCCATTCCTCTGAAATTTTCCTATTGTTACAAAACTTATGAAAAATGAGTAGTAATAGTTCAGACAACTCTCTTTAAACAAATATTTCAAAATCTCTAATTTCAGTTTCTGTAATTTAACATTTTCTTCAGTCATTACAGCAAAAAAAAATCCACATATGATACGAATGTCTCTTATTCAATGCAGAACAGAAACATTTAATAATTTTTTTGCCTTTTTACTAACTTCTCTGATATTTTTATCTATAAATAAATTCAATTCTTATGTTTTTTCTCTTTTTGAAAAGACTTTAAAATCTCCTACTTTTCTATTTCCTGTTTAGAAAAATTTCCATCTCTGAAATCTGCTATTCATAGATTTTCTCACGTCCTTTTGCTTAATTTCTTAATTTTCTCAAACTCTTTTAGTTTATATCCTTTCCTCTTCTTCATTATTAATGTTCCTATTATAATGAATATATACATATAATGAATATATATAATATAATGAATCAGAAACCTGCTTCAGACAGGCACTTTAAAAAATGCAACAATCCACCCAATCTTCACTAACTCAATGTAACGCAGAAGACCTTCCCAGCCCTCCTGCTCCTGATGTGCGGCCGTTCATAGTCTCTGGCTCCCAGATACTGTAGCAAAGTTCTGCAGCTTGTGGTATCTGCTCCTGTGCTGGATACTTAAGATGCTATTAAGATCCAGAATGGTGTGCAGTTCCTTCTTTCCTGGAAAAAAATGTGGTTTTAGCATGTCCTCAATCTAACTGGTTTTTAATTCCAAAAATGTCAAAGCGGATAGAGACATCCTAAGGCCTTTTAAACTATCTTGCTTAGTTAGAGCAAAGTGGCAATGATCTGATAGTATTGCATGTGAAATTTTTGAGGTTCAGAAAACCACACTCCTATTTTGATCTCTGTACAGATTTTTTAATCCAAATAAGATCCTAAATAGTTTCAGTTCCAGACAAGTAAGTGTCATGAAGTTCCTAAATCTTAGGCTTGAATGGGATGAATTGGGAAATTTTAGGAACTTGGATGCTAAGAGCAGAAGTAGAATAATACTTGCCTAGAAGAATTACGTGTTGAAGTCTAGAGAATCCAGAGTTGTATAATATAAATTATGAGAAAAGCAGAGAAATAGAATATTCCTTTTAAACATTTTAAGTCACAATTCTTTTTTTTAATAGAAACAAATCACATTTGATTTTCTATGGAATCCCCTTGCACATAGCTCAGAACCTAGCATCAGGAAAAACAGCAAAGTGAACGGGTTTCCCAGAAGAAAAGACTGAAATGAAGCAGAATTGGAAGATTTACTGTGCTCAAAGCAGTTTCTACACTGAATGTTTTCCAGATCCAGCATTCTGGAGTAGTAAAGTTATCTGAAATTATATCCAGTAAAATGGATTAAAGCTTAGATAAAATATATATTTGCTGTGCAACAACACAAACATTTCTCTAAGCTTGGCTATAAATTAAAGTTTGCACTATATTCTGAAGCTGTGCTCTCTTGGATGTCTTATCTGAACTATGTAATGTACATGTAACTGTGGTCTGTAAATCATCATTGTAATACTGTACCCCAGGTCACTTACCATTGTTCACCTGGGCGTAGCACCACTGCCCCAGCTGTAGAAGCACTTTATGTACAGCAGCAAAGCAAGTCAACATGTCTCTTCGTGAAGCAAGTACATTACTGTTAGTATACTTCAACTTATCTGTAATTATGAAAACAGAAAAGTACCAAAAACTCAGAAATCAATGTGGTCTGGCCTGAAATTGTTCTGAAAAGGAAAGTTTTTGGCAGAAAAGACATTTTAAAAAGCTTGGTTCGAGTTGACCAATTTTTATTTATTTATTATGGCTTGATCACTAAACTGAAAATAAATTTAAAAAAAAAAAAATTACCTATTCACCTAGCTCAATGTCTGAGCCTGAGACAGACCCAGAAGAGGCAGGAAGAGCTCTCAGCCTGCCCCAGGCCTTCTTTCCTAACTCCTTCGTATTTTTGCCTCTTGATGAAGCAGAAAAAAAAGCCGAGGAGCTGCTGGGCAGAAAGTAAAGTAATGAACGGCTGGGCCAGAGGAATTAACTGGTGAGGAAGCATTACAAGTAGATAGCTTATCTGAATGGTGGATTGGAGGTGAAATAAAATCTACAAATATTTGAAGTTAATGATCTCAAAGAACAAAAGAGATAACTGAAAGTAGAATAATCTACTGTGGGGAAAAAAAAACAGAACAGACATAATAAGATACACAGCAACGCAAAACGTCCATTGCATGAAACTAGTAGGGAAAAGCAACTTTTGTTTTTACACTAGTTCTGGTGAATTATTATGAGGTTAGTTATTTTCTGGTTAACTACTGCCAAGGAAAATTCATGGTAATCAACCAACAGCATACAGAGATCCATGAGGGGTAGCGGACTTAACTTCCTAACAAGCTTTAAGAAAACACTTGATAAGTTTATGAGGAGAATACATGACATGGTTGTGAATCATGCCTGTTAACCATGTAGATAACCCAAAATATTTTGAATGTTCCACATTCATTAGGAGTTCCACAAGTTCATTAACAAGGACTCATCGTCTCCTCTCTGCCTTAGCAGATATTTACAAAATACTTTTTCACTTGCACCTAAGTGCTGAAAAAAATTAGGAAAAGTAAAATGAAAAGGAATAAGTATTCTCTTTCATCATCCCTGTAGTTACAGACAGGTGTTGATAAGCACACCCATCTTTTTTTCTTTTTTTTTACCTGTTTTTGTATAGATAGTCATATTGTATCTTTACCGAGATAAGAATTTCCCCAGTGAGGAAATCAATAGGACTTTGCAATTCCTTCAGGAAGAAGGATCACCATGATAAGAAGAACAATGATTTCTGTATTGGAACAGTCCTGCTGATTCTGTATCATGTCTCCAACCATGAGCAACACCCTGACGGGAGATGAGGAGAAGTACTCCTGTAAGCAAAGGGGATAGCATGTCTCCCACAAATGTCCTGCTCTAATTTTAAAGATCTGCCTGTACTCTGACACATATGGTCAACATTCCTTCAAAAGTGATGTTATATTAACTAGTTTTCTATTACGCCCTTTTTGTGAACCAGAACACCTTCTCTTCCTGCCAGTGCATCAGGTTCCATAGACCCAATTCCCTGCAAAAATACATTCACTTTTAAAGCTTTAATTTGGCTCCAGCAAGCTTCCTGTACATTCACTTGGTCAGGTGATGCAAACTGGAGAAAACAAAAGCTCCGAGCTCTCTGTAGCACTCATACAAATTGGATTTTATTCTCTTGGTTATGTTACTACTGGGATATTCAGTCCAGAGGACTATGTAGGAAAAGTCCTAC
>NW_009616888.1:0-32525 GCF_000690535.1 Cariama cristata
TTGATTGGTAATAAATGAAACTAATTTCCACAAAATGAGTCTGTTTTGCCCATGACAGTAATTGGTGAGTGATGTCCCCGTCCTTATCTTGACCTACAAACCTTTTGTTATATTTTCTCTCCCCTACCCAACTGAGGAGGGGAGTGATAGAGTGACTTTGGTGGTCACCTGGAGTTCAGCCAGGGTCAACCCTCCACAGCATCACAGAAAAGAAAAATTTGAAGATGGTTTTAAAGAAACAGAGTACACTATCTTCCCAAATACTTCTGAGGATCACCTTCCACTATATGGATGGCTGTGGATATTGTTTACCTAGATTTTAGTAAAGCCCTTGACACTGTTTACCACAGCATTCTCCTGGAGAATTTGGCTGCTCATGGCTTCGACGGGCGTACTCTTTTCTGGGTAAAAAACTGGTTGGATGGCCGGGCCCAGAGAGTGGTGGTGAATAGAGTTAAATCCAGTTGGCGGCCGGTCACAAGTGGTGTTCCCCAGGGCTCAGTGCTGGGACCAGTTCTGTTTAATATCTTGATCAAAGATCTGGACGAGAAGATCAAGTGCACCCTCAGTCAATTTGCAGACGACACCAAGTTGAGTGGGAGTGTTGATATGCTTGAGGGCAGGAAGGTTCTGGAGAGGCTAGATCAATGGACCAAGCATATGAAACAGTATCTGAAATAAAATTTTCTAGTAAAGCTGCCTAAGTGACAAGTTTTTAGGGAGAAAAAAAAAAGAAGGACCAAGAACCAAACATCTGGATGAGAATAGACAAAGAAATCCTCTAAATGAAGACTAGTTAGAGAGAAGACATGGGAAAGAACTAAATTTCAGAAGAGCAACAAGGATACATTTTAGGAAGAAAGACCTAATAGGCTGTGTCAAAAGCAGTAGAAAAATCAGGAAAAGTAATTCTGCTTTCTGTTTAGGAAGAGATCATTAGAGGTAAGAAGGAGTAGAGTTTTATCAAAGCCTGCTTAGAGAACATATAAATTAGAGATGGAGAGACTATTGCGTTGATATCTAGAACAAAGAAAGATGTAGGAAAAATGTTTTGCTTCAAGCAAAACAAACCCAGGTGTTAAATCATGCTTACGAAAATGTAGAAGAAAGTATTTTTAGTCTAGAATGAATTTTCATTGAGTTTAAGTTATATTTACCCAAGTTTAATCTTAAAATAATATTAAAACTTGTGAAAGCAAACATCTTATTCAT
Organism: Cariama cristata; assembly: GCF_000690535.1. Lineage (NCBI taxonomy): Eukaryota > Metazoa > Chordata > Aves > Cariamiformes > Cariamidae > Cariama > Cariama cristata. The sequence goes on from NW_009616888.1 coordinate 1,213, forward strand.
TTTCAGTATTCCCATCTTTTTTCCAGGAAAAATTATTAATAGATTCTACCAATAAGTTGTTTTAGTGTTTAGCTGTTTTTTTCTGTGGTTTTTTTTTTTCTTTTTTTTTTTTTTGTTGTAGTTGTTGTTTGTTGTTTGGTGGTTTTGGTTTGGTTTTTTTTTTCAAATGACAAGCTATTTGTAGTTTAAAGGTGGAATTCTAGCAGTCTAAGTCATGACTAAAAATAGTATGTTTAAAGAAAGAGGACATTAATACATGGACATACAGATAGAGTTAAGGCTGTGTTCTTAAAAATGAAGAGATTGTAAGATGCTTGAATTTTGATTGAAATGAGCCAAAGGACAAAGAAAAGTTTTAGAAAGACTAGCAAGGAACAAGATAAGTGAAAGTCCAAAGGAAGTTTTGGGAAAAGTGATGGCACAAATGAAACAATTACAGGTATTACAGAAGGGCAAGGAAACTTCTGTAGCTCTGATTGATAGGGGGAAAAAAGGCATCAGAATAGAGATTACAAGACAAACCCAGAGAAGCAGGAAAGTCAGATCACATTTTTTAACTCTCTCTTGAAAAGAATCAGTAATCTCTTGTGCAGGGACAGAAACAGAGGCAGGAAAAAAGGCCCTTGAAAGCTAGTCTGGCACATGAAAGGTGCTTAGAATTGTGAAAGTATGAGGTGCTAGCTCGGAGCAGGGAAGAAATGACAGAGGAAGGGAGATATTACTGTTGCAGGAGTAGAGCAGAGTAGAGGCAGAAGTAGTGGATATTCAGATATTGCCAAGCTCATGGAATAGAAGAAATATCTTCTGAGAGGGCAACTGAATGTGAAGGAGTGGGAAATATGGATAGATTCATCATTCATGCTGGTGGAAAAAAAAGGAGAGAGAACAAGGAGAAGAAAGCAAAGAGTACACACAGAAAATCAGCAGTGATGGTTTGTAAATCAGAGAAAGCATGAGTGGAAAGTTATAAGTATTTGTTGGACAACGCTGGAAGAAACTGAGTGACTGTTGGAGTCGAGTTAACAAAAGGAAAATCAGAGACCAGTGGTTTAGAAGATATTCAGCTAGCTTTGAATATGTAGTACTGCTGTATGGAGTTATTACTAGAGCTCTGGAAGACAGTAGTGTTAGCACAGTGGTAAACAGGAGTAGTTAGCCCAGGAGAAGAATAAGTTGTGAATAGCTCACTGGGCAGTGATTCAGAAATAACTGTTTTGGGTGGTCAAGAATACCTATTTCATGTGAATGGACCTTTTAGTAATCAGAAGACTTGAACCAAATCCATAACGCAAATAAAGCACTGAGGATGGGGAAACTTCTCGCTAAAAGTTTGGAAAAAATAATAGTGGGAAAAAAGGAAGTTTCAATCCTGACCAAATTTGTCTAAAATAATAAGAAAAGAAATTTTAACTCTAAAGTACTGTTAGTCCACTACATTGCAAGACAACAAATACTCAGTAAACTTATAAAGTAAAGTAGTAATATCTAAGTACATGAAGGTACAAGAATTTGCCTTTCAAAACAGTTGCTGTGTTTGTCTTCTTACCAAACGAGATGTGATGACAGTTCTGTTGTAGAGTGCAAACAATTCAAGCATGTGTTTAGCATTAAAAACTTGGGTAACTCCAAAACTATAACAAACATTTACCTGTCTCATTGGATCACGAGTCATAAATAAAACAAAAGTCTTTGAAATATTCCCCCTCCTCCCTCCATCATTGAGATATTCCTATTTTTCACAAATACAATAAGCAGCACTTCACGGATTGGAAGGAAAAATATTTCAGAAAAAAAAAAACTAGTAAAAATAAAGTGCCAAACAAGCAAGTAAAATGGTTCACAATTATTTGCATGATGATCAAATATTATGTCACTAGGCATTCACTTAAACAGTGATTAAATTTATTTTCAATTTATATTAAATTATTACATTTAAATCTGGTTACTATTTAATAAAGTATTATTTGAACAAAAATCAATTTCTTTCTCATGGATATGATTATAAACTAATGCTGCAATAACAACTTCTTCTTTCCTTAAGCTTTTGTTTTCCTTGAGTAGGAGAAGTAGCCATGACCTCCAAGAAGTCACTGTTTTCACCTCCTGGCATAAGGAAGTGACTTCCCTTTTTTGCTTCATTCATTGACACTGGTACTTAGTGGAATCAGAGTGGCAACAGAGAATGGGATTTGTATTGTCTATTGTGGTAATAAAACTGGCAGCGTGTCTTTGACAAATCAGTTAAATATTTTTTTTCTATCATTTAGTAGAGTTGATAATGGCAGTTAATGGAGGTGTCCCAAATTTTACTTTACTTTAAAGTCATGGCTAGACTACCTCTAGTTGTAAGCAAAGGCACTAAGCTCAAGAGCAAATAAAGTTTTCCACTGTTATATTTTGCTGCTGGGAAGGTGGCTTAGGGTGTTCTGTGGAATGAAGCTAAGGAAGGATAGGGTGTGAACAAAGACTTGGTTGCTCCTGCCCCTTTGTTTCAGCTCTGTCTACTGAACCAGTTCATGAAACATTTCCACAAAAATTTATGCTACGATGTAGCATCAAAAATCTTCCAGGGAGAAGGGCACACCTTGAATCAATACTGTTGTCCCCATAACATGAAACTACAGCCTTAGCTTTAATCATGCAACTTCTTTTTCAGAGCTCAAAGGTTCTAATTATATAAAATTATAGATGTTACCTCACACTGTAAAACCTGAAGAAAAGTCTCTATAGAGGCTTAATTTAGGGGTTAGAAGATAGCTGAAGATAGCAGGAAATTGCACACCTGTTGGTTTCCAAAATCCAAGAGAGCTGAAGATGTCAGCTGACTAAAATGTTTTGAGCAGTTTTCCCAAGCTTCGCCTCTCCTTAGCTACAGCTGACAGTGTGTCAAATGTGTGAGGATTTTCCCACACATTTCCCAGTTCATAGTGTCATAGCCCAGTGTGCTACATGCAATGCAAACCCTGGTTTTGGCAGCCAGGTTGCCCTATCCTCCCTGTAGAGACAATGGACATGTAGCTGCACTTTTGGAGCTCCATTCGGCCTGTTAAGATTTGAGTAGTGATTCAGTGTTTCCTCTCTCCAGTGCTGCACGTAGTTGATATAGAGGCAACCTAGAGTAAGGAGGCTTCGCAGTTAGACATTTCAGTTAAGAACTTCAGATTAGATGAATCTGCTGGAAATATTATTCAAGTTGTCATATAAAAGTTAGCTATACAAGGAAAGACCTGTCTCTTGCAGTATCTAAATTTGAATGATGTCCTAGCAATGAAAATAGAAGTTTTTTTACCTAGGAGTGGATATTCAATCCTTTCTCTGTATTAAGGCTAGGACAGCTTCTGGAACCATTCTCACAGACAGGGAGGCATTTGCTGACTTCACTGAGGTGACTCATACAATATAGTACAAATGTGGTACAATAGTAAATACAAGTGGTGGGCCACGCACATCTGTAAACTGTAGGGAAGTCAGCTCTCCAAAAAAAGAGAGTATTTTCCATTCTTTCATTCCCCAAGGCAGGGCCAGAGATACTGAGGGCAGTGAAGAAGAAATGTCACTCACATGACACATGCAGCTGGACTCATGAGTACTCAGGGGACCAATATCAAGAACTGTTTGATAAAAGACAATTACTGCAGTTCATCTGCATAAGGTAAGATTTTTCCCCTCATGTAGTTTCTGTATAACTCCTGCCTACAACACTAGAGTATTTGTGTTGAATGCAGACTATCAAAATATGAAGAATCCATATTCTGTGTGTGATTCTGCCATTTGGCTTAAACTTACCCTGATATTTCATATTATTATGTGTGATTCTATGATTATCAGTGATGTAAAATCTGTTTGGGAAAAGCATAACACACCTTTGTTCCATTCAAGACCTTGGAATAATTACAGCAATCTATCTGATAATATTTTGATGCAGACTATCAAAATATGAAGAATCCATATTCTGTGTGTGATTCTGCCATTTGGCTTAAACTTACCCTGATATTTCATATTATTATGTGTGATTCTATGATTATCAGTGATGTAAAATCTGTTTGGGAAAAGCATAACACACCTTTGTTCCATTCAAGACCTTGGAATAATTACAGCAATCTATCTGATAATATTTTGATGACAACACTACAGTTTGGGAAAAGAATAACACACCTTCGTTCCATTCAAGACCTTGGAATAATAACAGCAATCTATCTGATAATATTTTGATGACAACACTACACTGCCAAAGCTGGACTATGTAACTGTTCTTAAGCCATATATTTTAGTTCTTTTCTGGCCTGAAACGTAAAGAATTAACTTTTTTCAAATTATTTTACAAAAAATATTGAAATTAGAAAAATAATAAGGGCATTTAGAAAGACAATAAATGTGTTGTCTAGCAGATTCAGTCATCAGGAGTTGAGCGACATGGGGTTGTAGTTTAATTCCAGTAGGTAACTAAACCCAACACAGCCACTCACTTACTCCCACTGTGTACGCAAGCAAAGCAAACTCAGGGGTTTGTTCGCTGCTTCCCATGGGCAGGCAGGTGTTCATCCATCTCCAGGAAAGCAGGGCTCCATCATGTGTTAAGTTTACTTGGGTAGACGGATGCTATAACCCCAAGTGTCCTCCCTTCCTCCTTCTTTCCCCCAGCATTTATTGCTGAGCATGACATCATATGGTATGGAATATCCCTTTGGTCAGTTGGGGTCATCTGTCCTAGCTGTGTCCCCTCCCAACTTCTTGTGTACTCCCAGTCTGCTCACTGATGGGGTGGGGTGAGTAATGGAAAAAGTCTCGATGCTGTGTCAGCACTGCTCAGCCATAGCTAAACCATCAGTGTGTTTTCAACACTGCTTTGGTCACAAATCCAAAACACAGCCCCATACAAGCTACTATGAAGAAAATTAACTCTATCCCAGCCAAAATCAGTACATGAGGTCATTGTCCTCTTTTAATGAAGGTCAATGTTCTGCTGCCCAAGTTTTCCTATCTATAAAAAGAGGGTGACAACATTTACTCCCCTTAATTGTGATGAACTACTAAGTATGGTTTAAAAACACTCGAACAAAGAAAACTTTATAAAAGTGTGATTTTTAAAATAAAGATTGATATCATGTGCCTGATTACATGTTAAAGAATTTTGAAGATGGTGAACCAGGTCATGAGGTTTTATATAAGCAAATTCTCCTGTTTGATATATCTGGAAGAAATAAGAGGACAATCAAAGCAGCTTCTACCAAAACACTAAATGTCACCCAAAAGCCCTCACATTTTTGAAGCTGATGAAAGAGAAATGTATACAGAATTCATTCTTACAATCAATTACATTAAACTACATTTATGGATAACACATTTACTTTTTTGTTTCATTTTTCTTTGCAGCTTTGTAATGTTCACTTTTGTATTTAGTAATGATATTTGTTATGAGTTATGTAGAGAAAAAGCAAAATTGGAAAATATATTTGGATACATATAGCTTGAACATGGTGTGCCAAAGCAAAGGATGGTCTCAAATTCTTTTACCCAGCAGAAAAGGTTGCATCGCTGTTTTTCAGTACTGCTCCTACCCTAGGAATTAACTAGATTCATCAATAAAATGAACATTGTGGCTGTATTTATGCCACCACAATGCAGTTAAAACATCCAATCCATTTTCAGTACAAAGCATGCTGATGAAATGAAACAGGAACTATCAGAAATACAATGGATTCAAATAGAGTGAGAGAAACTTAATTTGAATATCCAGTTATCTGGGATGTTTCACAATGATGCCTGATCTTGAGTTAAGATCATAATTCTGTGTCTTGTGAATTGTTTTGGTTAGATAAATTAATTTACTATGACTGAGGCAACAGTGTACTTACATATGCCAAGTCATGACTTATCTGCAACTCTTTCAACATATTAGGGAACTGCTTTTACAGTGTTTTACCAAGTGTCACAAGTGACATGATTGTAGTTAATGAGACAGTTTTTGGTGAGGCAGTCTGAGTACCCATTAAAAGAGAATCTTGAAAATCTGAAAAAAACCCACATTTTTTTCTTGTTCCATCACATTTAGCTTTTAATTATTTTATTTTCTTCTCTATGCATGAATTTACAGCTTTTTATATTCAAAGGAGTCTGTTGAATTTGAAATTGCACTAATGTACAAATAACAAATGTCAGCAAAAAGGTTAAGCTAGCGTTAAGAAGTTAAGAAAGAAATATTTTCATTGTTTTGGTCACTTGATTAAGAAGTTTTAGCAAATACACTCCAATTAAGCAGATTTCATCCATCTTTTGAAGATACTCTGTTATTTAAAAAGTATTTTTAAAAGTATGTGTTTCAACTCAAACAAAAATTATGGTCCAAGAATGGGCCCCAATACGGGATACTTTTTGCAGCATATGCTGGTGTTTACCCAGAGTGTAGTACGAAATAGGTGACTATTACAGTCCTTCAAATAACAGGTTTTATGATAAGAGATTTCAGAACTTTTCCATTCAGCTGTTAATAGAAATTCACTTCTCTGAAATACCAAACCAGTGAAAGGTACTAAAGTTAAAAGTATTGGCAACTACCTAAGTTTTTCAGTAGTGTGTATTAATGCTAGCAATAGCTTTTAAGAGCAATTGTGTTTACTGAGGGCAAACAGGTATTAACTGTACCTGTTTGACATCCAAAAATCCTCTCTTAGTGTTAGAAAGCATCATTTAGCAGCAGTATTTTTTTAAGCTATAAATAATTTATCTCAAGGTTTTTTTGTGATGCACAATGGTACTTGTAAAATACTATACCTGCTATAAGGAAGAACACAGTATAGAGATTTAGTTCCATTTTGAAATGGAAATTATTTAACACTAAAAGTAGTACAACACAGGAAAGTTACTAACAGCTGTAGCTATGCAGTTGCTAAAGATTGTTGACACAGGCTTTTTGTTAGCAGAAAATTTTGTATGCATGAGAATTCAGAGCTCATGAAAGATTCTTGATTGATATCCTTGGAGAAAGAAGTCTATAGTTGGGAGAATTCACTTGACTGTTATGACTTTTGTAGTCCACTTACATGATGTTGTTAAAAAACCCAAAAGAGTAGAAATATGCAGATGTTTCTGGTGAAACTTAACCTGTACTTTTAGTGGAAAACCAAACCTTCATTTTTCACTACACTGCACTGGAGGTAAAAACAAGCCATGAGGCCACTGAAGCTAAGTAGGAGTGAGGTCTTAAATTGTGGTCTGAGCACGGTGGTTGTTCATCAGTGCCAGTTTCTCCTCACTACAAAAATCAGACATGGGAAAAGCAGATTGGAAAAGTGGACAGGAAATGCTATGGCTGAAATACACTGCATGGAAATGCTTGACAAGACAGACTGCAATCTAATGCAACTTCAATAGCTCAGGGATAATGATAAATTAAGTAGGTATAGTTTAACTATGTAACAAAGCAAATGACATTATGCTTGCTAATCTCAAACCAGTGTAGTAGTTATAGACGTCACTATTGATCTGAATATATCAATGCAGAAACTGAGTAAGTCATGACAACACAGTATCTATGTTTGGATCGGCAGGAGAACAGGAAGCTATTGTAAAAGCTAAATTCAATTGTACAGAATTATATTTCAGTCTACCAGAGAAGCACTTTTGATAGGACTGTTCCGGGTATTTGAGAGGGAGAGAACTTCGTAACGCTTTTGTTTAGAGCTTTACATGTGTTTTGCATTTTTCTCATTTAAAAAGCTTGATTTAAAATTTTTTTATCACTCACATTGACTAGCGTGTTTTATTTGCACAGTTCAGAGTAACGGAGTGGAATGCCAGGATTTGGATGCTCTGGTTTTTGGGGTTTTTTTTTAGTTCAAAGAGCCTCCAGTTCCTCTATGAACTGACAACTCAATCAGTAGTTACTTTCTATATTAAATAAGTTTAAAAAGAGAAGATAAGCTGCTCATAACCATTCCCACTCCTACACATGTATTAGAGAGGTGATGAGTGGAAATAGTTTTGCCATCTTTTATAAGTCTGTGTTAACTGAAAGCTATTGTTTTTCACATTAAACAATTACAGCTGGAAATGACAACATATGTTGGCTCATAGGGATGTGAAAACATCTTCCGTGCTCTCTGTAATTCCCCTGACTGTCTTATGAAATCACAGGGCTTGTATTTTGGGATCTACTGCTTCACTCCAAAAACTGTTATGAAGTTAAGGAGCTTTACTTTAAATAATGAATTAATTAAATCATACTACTTTGCATCTTATGATCATTAAAGATGGATAAACTAAAATGGCCTGACCATGGAATTTGACTACCTTATTAGATGTTTTTGTTTCATACCAGACATTAGTAAAATGACATATGGAAGTTTACCATGCTGATCTCATGGAGAAGGGAAGATGAAAGTCCCATACATTGTTCTGTAATTATGTTATGAAAATACTGTTTCATTGGGAATTTTGTTTTATAAATCATCAAAGAGAAGACACATAAATCTAAACTCCTGGGAAGCTTTATTCAATTTATTTCCCAATAAGTGTCTTTTTGGAAGATACTTATTGTGCAGTTTTTAACATGATTTTTCATCCTCAAAATATAACTGGAAGACATTTCATGAGAATAATTAGGTTAGGTAAACCTGTTTTTCTTTTCATTGTTGTACACTAGTTTTTCTGGAACATACCAAATATTGCTATTTGTTGTCTGCCAACAGAAGTAGGAAGGTAAGAAAATGAAGCAACCCCCCAAAAAGCCATTTTCAGTTTTGATTTAGTTTCATGCTAGGAAAAAGGGACAGAAAGTCCTCTAGAAGTACCCATCACCAATGTGACTGTGACAGCTTTGTTCCCATAAACTCGCCTGAAGTTTCAAGATGCAAATATACAGCTGTCTTTATATCTAAAATTAGATTTTAGAGATTGAATTAACTTCTACTACTGATTCAAAACTTCCTTTCTGTAGGTAATCAACAAAATGCAGCCTGTTAGAATATGCTTCCGTTGATTTATTGTTTGACATGGAAATGTGAATAGCTGTGTACATTTATTAAAGTAAAAAGAACCCTCTGTAATGGTTAAGTGTTATTTTGGTGACTTTCCTAGGTGTTGATGCCATATTTTATAGTCTTGAAATGTTAGTCAAAAAAAATATGGTTTTTGAAAGACTAAGTGTTAGTGCTAGAGAATTCAACATTTTGGGAGGAAAAAACTTGGAAGCAAAATATTATACCATAGCTGGAAATCAGTAAACATTTACTGTTCCCATTTGACAGTGATTCAAAAGGGATCTTTGCAGACTCTAGAGACAGCAATGAAGCCAAATGCGTTCAGTGTTTCCAGGGACTAGAAGCCTCAACTGTTTATGCTTATTTTTAAAAAATAATGCAAACCCTGTGCTAGGTTCATATTAGAAGAACTAAGTTCCTGTCTGTTTCATGATACAAATGGTTATTATAATGTTATACTGAGCCAAGTTATTTTTCCCCTCATCTGCGAAACTGTGGAAAATGGATTCATTAATGCGTCTTTCTTTCAATGATTTGGTTTCTTGTTCTCTTCCACATTAAGAGTAATTACTTTCCCACAACCTGGCCTCTTTTGATGAGGACTACTGTTTTCCAAATGTAAATGGTTAGTGATTTGCCAAAAAGGGTCTAATTTAGAAGTCTAAGAGTGTTCCACAGCTGGGAAGAAACTGAAAAACTGGCCAAGTCATTCATACTGCACTTGGCAGTCACAAACCCAAAGCAAAGACTGATTTTTGAACTTGTTTTCCAGTCATTTTTATTTTCATGATTTTGCATGGTTTTAATACCAGATATCAGTTAAAAATCTATTTGAAATGTAGAGTACAAATTTGTATTACAGTAGTAACTACCCACAGTGCCTTTTCATGTTCAAAATCTCACAGCAGCAAATGAACATCTGTGTTTTTTTCAGATTGGTGGACTTATACATTATTTTATTTTGGGAGAAATTCCTATATTAGTGGCCTCACTGATACCACTAAGACTATATTAGAAGTAAAAGTACCACTTTGCAGGAGTAAATGAGGCACAGCTTCATCATATCTGCTTTTAGATTCAGAAATCTAAAGCACAGTTAACTCAATGTGACTACAAATAGTAAGGTATTTTCAAGTGACTGATAGTTTCAGAGTATGGCCACTATGGAATTAGAAAAATTCTGATCTGTGATTCTATGATTCTGACATATTCCAATATTTGACTGATCTATGGAATTTTCTAATGCTAGTGTTATAGTACCTATGCCTTTTTACAATTGTATAATGATCAAACCATGTAACAGAGGGTATAGGAATGTTGTGGATAAAATTAGGAAAACATCTGATTTAGTGATTTAGAGGATGTAATAACTGATCTGTAGATAAATGAAGGCACCTCAATACATATTTAGCAGGATATTCAAGAGCATTTTTTTTATGTCCTTTCTCTGTTAGAATTTGGCAGCTGATTTTGAAAATGGTTAGATGCCTGATAATGTTTTAAGCACCTAATATGCCTGAAATTGGATCCTTCAAAGCTTGCCTGTGAAAAATCAGTGAACCTGCTATTCAAAGGGTAGATTCATCCTCACCCTCCACGAGAAATCAATAAAAATACACTTCGACACAGCGTGTGGCATTTATCTTGCTTCTTGGTCTCTTATCTTTCAGACAGGAATCCTTAAACACCATATTAGTCCTTGAAACCAAGTTCAAAAAGAAACGTGGTTATTGTGATGTTCAAGATCACAAATTCCTCAAATTATGCTGAGTGGTCTTCACTATGGGGAACTTTGTGCCTTAATCTCATGTGGAGGGAATTAATGAGCATTAGCATGCTGGGCAATGGGAAATGTAAATCAATTGATAGAACTGGGAAAGAAAAAAAGTTGAATTCTAGCTTTCTTCTGGGCCTGAGCAGCTATTTCAGTTAGGTACCACTGTTAAAATGAGATTCAGAGCCTCAGAGAAACTGTATTTGTATTTTGTTGTACAACACAACTGTGACTGCGTAGTAGCTCAGTTCCTGGGCAAAAAATCATCAAGCTAAAAGGTATTCTTTATCAGGGTGTTTGCCTTCTCTCTTCCTGAAGACAGTTTGTATGGCATACAGGAATACCAGATTTCATTCAGAGGCAAGTGAGAAATCCTAAAATCATAGCTAGGGGATTAGGATGTTCAGCTGGCAAGGAGAAGACTTCTAGGCTACACACATACTAGTAAATTGAATGGTGCCTGAGTGTGGTCTCAGAAAGATTTAATTATTAATATAGATGTACCTTTGAGGTCCAAGTCTCTGTTCCCAGAACTCCTTATGACTTTTACATTATACAAGAACTGGATTGAAAAAAAAAAAAAAAAAAAGAAAAAATCCAAGGAGGCTGAATTAATGTGTTACACATGACCAGTCTTCAAAAGTACCGTAAATCCATCTTTTCATGAGACTTGTACATAATGGCACACAGGTTAGGATCACTCTCTCTACTCTCCCTATCTTTAGATATCTCCAATGCTGACATCTGCATCTGTTCTGATGACTTCAGGTGTTGTCTGTAAGAATAGAAATAAACTTTCAGAATGAAATTAATCTGACCCATGTTAGGTATCTACAGTAAGCTGAGGGAGAACTGTGTTGCAGAAGTACCACTTTTTCTCCACTAAGACAGGGACTTTGAACAATGAGCTCAGACATAGACATCATTTCCTGGTCATTTGAATACTATACCCACCTTAGGAGGGAGATTAGCTGCTATAATATCAGCTCAGATTCAACAATACTAGTGTTGGCAAGGCTTAGCTATATATTCTTAAGTGTATCATCTGCAAAAAACTGCTCTCAACAAGTAGATTGTTACCTGCTTGCTTCCCCCAGCGGCTCCACACAACTGGTTGACTAGATTGGACACACAGGGCTTCCCACCTGTGTTTCTATCTTTGAGTTTAGCTAATCAAAATTAGCTGTGTTCACAAAGAACTAATATTTTAAACAATTTAGGCTAATAAACCTGATTCTGACCATAACTAGCTGCAGAGAGCTCAGCCTCCTTTATTACCTGACCACAAGAACAAATCTGAAAACCCACAGACCTGTAGGAAGTGAGTAACGACAAGCAGCTGGGGATTGTAACTGTGGGTACCTGAAGCTGTAAAATGGCTGGCCAGATGCCAAGTTAGGTTTTCTACTTAACTACCTATGTATTTTTTCACTATCTTCTTATTTACCTCTTGGATAGGTTGTAAGAGACTGAAAGGATTAATGTATGAGGATGCCTCAAACATTGCTGCAAAACCAAGTTCTGTCCAGCAACCAGAAGTGGCCTAACATGGGGGGGGGGGCATTGCCTTGTGAGCCAGCTCCCCTATTCCGTGAACTGAGATACCGCGAACTGAGATACCGCATCTGTCATTTGCACATACGCGTCCCTGAACTGCAGCTCCGCAGACAAAAGGTCATACCTCGGTCACGCAGAAAGAAAACGGGGGAAGGAGCTAGACGACGACCGGAGCCTCCCAGGTACCCCAGATCCATTTCTTGAACTTTTTGAAGCAAAGATTACATATGCATGAGCCAAGGCAAATCGCCTCCCCTGGGGCATAGCCAAGGCCTATAAAAGAAGACCTTTCACAGAACCACATGTTCTTGCCCACTATCTGAGGACCACAACCAAAAGAAAGACAGACCATTGCTGGGTCCAAGGGTGGTGATACCACTCCTTTGCTTTGCTTTCCCTCACGTCTCTCTTACATTTCTCTCTCTCTTTTTCTGTCTCCATGTCTGTATTTCATTCTAGGCACATAAGGCTAATATTGCTGCAAGTTTGCTCTTTTAATATAATCATAACTTTTGTCAAGTCACTATCTGTTGTAATCTGGCCACGTTTTCAGTAAATATGTGACTGTGACTGAACCTCTGGACTGATTGATGTCACTCTGGACTACTGAGCAGAGAATCTAAGATTTAACCTCACCCTCACCCACCGAGTGGGGTGGGACATAGGTGACTGCCTATCAGCTTGTTTCTGAAAACATCTCCAATGCCAGAGTCTATCTATGTACAAGGCTGAATATTAGCATAGGTGGGAAGACTCATACAGTTTAGGTATTGTAGAAATCAGCCTTCACTATCTGTGTATCTTTAAACTACTGGCCTTGAATGTTACGTTGCTTATGCAATACCATTTACTGATCCTTTCAGTTTTCTGTGACAACCTAGTGAACCTGGTGAATCTTCCAGATGTGGTTTGCTAGGCTTAAAAACTACACTGTCAACAATATCATTGATGTACAGAAACTATACTTTGTTAATGCAGTTTAAAGACATCATTTATTTGTATCTCCTCCTTAATAACTAGCTATTCCACTCTGATTTCAGCTATTTAAAAAAAAGCTTTTGGTCAAAGTGCGTACAGTATTGGATTACCACTGTGCTCAGATTTCTGTCAACCAATATGCTGCTACATTATGTGAGGGTAAAGTGATACATACATTTTAATAATTCAGGCTCAGTTTGTCAAGAAAACAAGTGTGTTATGCATCCATAAATGATTGCATCCCACATCAGAAGTAACCTGACAGAAAGCTGTGCTTGTTGTATACTGTACTGAGTCCAGGTATGTGAAAGGCTAAAATAATTGCTCTGGGGAGTACAGAACATGCTCAAATGTTTAATTCATTAGCGGTGCAATTACCAGACAGGAATGTCAGCAAAGGCAGGAGTAAATGGAATTCAATTCTTACCTCTATTAAAATCCGTATGTTTCAGAACTGATCATAATATGGCAAGGGGAGAGGAAAGTCTATGTTCCAATTTATTTTAGTTTACATCTACGACTATAAAATAAACTATTTAGGAAACCCCACACTGTATGTTCAGTCCTTTTCTTACTGTATTCAGTAGTGCTTGTCTCATTCAGGCAAGCCTATTATGATTGAGCACATAAAATTTGAATTAATGTATTCTGCAGAAATCAGAAATATTGTCTTGAGTGTAGGTCACTGCAGTTCACCTCAGCTTGTTAATATAAACTCTTTTGACATGTGGTTATTTGTACCCATGGAACAAAGCCTCAATACACTACACCAAGGAAACAAATTAATTTCCCTAAGTCAGTTTTGACCAAACATACTTACTTCCACTTTTCTCAGTGAACATCTTACATATTTTACACTGAAGATGAAAACCAGTTCTTGTGCTTGACTTCTTGATTACACTGAAACCAGGAGACATTTGATAATATCTTTGTAAGGATCTAAATCCCAGAAGTTCCACCTCGGTTTTGGAGCAGTTCTTTTTTCCTGTTCTCTTCTTAGAGTATGTAAATCATTATATTTCTTGTACACATTCCCAGCAGGACAATAGGATATTTTTTTTTCCCATTGTGACTGGTTGGACTGAAATACCAAGTAAGGTGAAAGGGGATGTTTCTCCACATTGGAGCTGTGGGCGAGTTCCCTGTTAGACACTAATCAGATTTCTGTGACGAGATCCAGCTGTTCAACCCTTGTGTGTCCTTAGCTTTCTGAGCTGAAAAAATCTGGGCACTGTTTCTAGCTCTGGACCTGTAGGAACACACTAGAAGTATAAACCTTGTGTTTTATACTTCTTTTATCTATGGGACTACCAACCCATTTGTCTGACTGTAAAACTAATGCTATCTGAACTAGATCCTCTTTAATCTCAGCAGTCACATACACTTCAGCTCTCCCATGTCCTCAAGGTTTTCCCTTTTCTGGTTTAACACTTAATTATTTTTAAGGACATCCAATATACTTATTTAATACCCAGACTTTGTGGACATTTTGATAACACCTTTTTTATCTGCTTATCTGAAAATATAGATAGACATAATAAAAGTAGATATAAAGCTTAGTTATATTTTCCTGTCTGCTTCCATACAATTCCTTAAGGAATTATTCATGCTCAGGATCATTATATTTGGTGGTATGCTGGGTCTTTTTCTAAAGTCTATGAATTGTGAATTGGACCATGGAGTTTTTTAAGAATATGGAGTGCTCCCAACATCTTCTGTTGACCCTGTTTAGTCCTATGGTGAAGCTGCCTTCCATTACTGCTTTAAAATACTTTAAAAAAAAAAAAACCAACCCACAAACAACTTACATTTAAACCCATGTTTTTCCTTACCCAAGGCTTTCCTTGCTTTGGAAATAAGCAAGTAAGTTACTTATAGTCTTGGTTTGCAGAGAACACTAAATAAAGATTGCCATAATCCTCCAGGTTACATGATCATGCAGTGCGTAGGGCAGAGATGTCTTTGATATTCAGGCATATCTTCTATATTCATGCTTCTATACTTTGTTGTTATGCTTCCATATTCATGCTCCAGTGATGCTCAATGCGGGAGGTTGTTGAAATACACCGAATGAGACTACAAGTCACAAAGAAAATTAAAATGATGCATTTAAATACTAACTTCATATTGATTTAGATTTATTTTTTTTGACTGTGACTACTGTTTCTTTTTCTGGGCATCTGTTCGCAGAAAACATCAATTTAGGTTACTTTGCTTTTGTCTTTAGCAGATGTTTTGGAACTTATATCTCAATACCTTATTTTATCCAGGCCTGGTGATCTCAACAGACTTTGTGGTATCACCACTCATGTTGTAGGAGCTGTTACAGTAGTCAGGCATCCCCCAGCTGTGCTTCCAGCACCTACAGAAACTGGCTAGCATTGATCCTTCTGGCACCTTACAGGGGACAGCCTTGCCGTGATTCTCAGAAATGCCAGATACTTCTTAAAGGTTACACTGTAGTGGAGGGGGTCGATTTGGTCTCTGATTTCATGTGTTAATAGAAAGGAAATCTGCTGAAATTAACACAGTTGGACTGGTGAAAGTCTGGTCTAACTGTTGTCATACATAGGCTAATTCCCTGATTCTTTAAGCAATTTAAGCTGAGATTTGATCAGATTGTTCAAGAATATTACCGTTGATTTAGGAATAGATTGAGGTTTAAGGATCTGTGTTGAATATCAAGAATTCACCCAGAGATCAAGTATTCTGAAATGCTATTTACTTTGTATTGAGAAAAAGATCAGTACATTCAGTACAGCTTTATCCCATGCAATATATGCTCATCAAAACAGAAAACTCTATGTATAATTTGGTTTTGGTTCTTAATAGCATAGAATTGTAACGTTTTAGGAGAACAATTTAAAACAACAGCAGGATAATCAGCTCTACTTTCATATTTACTAAGTACCCTATAAATGTGCCAAATAACCCTAACTTCTCAGGTTATTTTCCACATCATAATCAGATTCCTACTCAAAACATTGAGTAGTAAGGGGCATTTGGAGTACCTGGTCACTAGCAGAGGTTCTTATTTTTTCATATGTACTCAAAGGATTTTCTGAAGGGAAAAAAGTATTAAGTACAGATGTTCTTCCTTTTATTATCCACAGACCCCTGGGGAAATAAAACCTTTTAATCAAATTTGAAAGACTGTTTGCAAACTGCTGACCTAGAAGAAAAACCTGGAAATCATTTGTCAGACAGTTTCTTACAGATCCACTGAGTAAACTGTCATGTTGTTTCGGCTACACAGAGAAAATACAGGAACGGTATACCGATCTAACGTTTGTATTCTCTTGAAAGGTACAAGACAAAATACAGAACATAGTTGAACACCAGCAGGGAAAAAAAAAAAATAAAATACACTGTAATCTAATATAATGCTAAGTACCCAGTATTCCAGTCAATTCCTGCTAAAAAAAAAAAGTAGAAAAGAATGGCCTTTGAAGATACAGTTGAAGAACCAAAAGAAAGAAGGAAATAAGGAAATAAGAATATTAGTCTTAGCTAAGTACAGAAAAGAAAGTTTCTTTGTCATAGTAAAGCGTCCCTTGGGTAACTGTTCTCTCCCAAGGTACTATGAGAAAGGAAGACCATCTTTATACACTGCTGGTTCCTTTATGTGACATAGGCTTGTAATTTATTTATTATATTGTGCTGCATTTACCAGGATACCAGATATTACTCTTTTACATGATTCATTGTTAGACTTACTATTTTTCCAATGTTAAACACCGTAAGGGCTTAATAGAGTATTATTGTTTTCTGCTGACATTACTGAAGTGTTTCTGAAGGGCAAACTGCTGAATGTGGAGAGGTTAGTTTTACTGAGAGTTAGCTAGAGAGAGCAAAATCATATTTCAGTATTGCTGCTGTTATCTATTAGTCTTATATCAACTGGACTGGGCTGATTAGGCTCAATTTGGAAAGAGGAAAAGGGTCAGTTGATGTTGCCCTACTCTGATGATAGTAGATAACACTCTGAAAATGTGCAGTATGTTCTGATGAGAGAGGAAAACAAGGATAACCTTTCACATTTGACCCCCTTGGAGTGCAGTGACTATTATACTTACACTGGAATACCAAATTTAGCTGCTAATGATACTTACCTATTTATATATTTCTTCAGAAGGAATATTTTATCAACATTCTTGAGACCAGAGATACCCTTTCATTGATATCACATAAATGGAGAAGAAAAATGTCAACTATTAACATTTGTATAACTAAATTGCCCACAGATCAACACAGTACTTCCAAATTTCATGTGAAGAGATTACAATACTGGCAGCAGCCTCCCCATATATCTCATGATACTTGAAATCCAGTCTTCTGGTGGAATCGAAGGATTTAATGATTTGTATTTCACAGTTATGATTGTGGATCTCTCTTATAGAGGTGAAGGGATTCACCAGAAACAGTGAATTCTTTGTATGCTGTTCTCATTTAAAAAAAAAAAAAAAGGAAAACACAACCTTGGCTCCTCTTCTGCATGCATATATTTAACATTGATTTTGGAAGACTCAACATGCCTGTTTGATTTTTTTCAGATGTGAAGCCAACAAGGATCTCTCTGGCTAAGGATCTGTTAAATTATTTTATTTTTTTTTCTGCATTTTACTCTAGAGATTTGCAAGTTGATTATCAGGAGTGCAGTGTGAGTGGACGTCATAGGATGGTTTATGTCTGGGCTATGTTTGTTTTGGGCTCCAAACTGACACAATTAGGCTAAGAAAAATAGAACAAGTTTTCTAGCAGTTCAGATATTTCCTGGAAAGACATGTGTTGAGCTGAAAAGTTTTCTAGGAAAATGTAGATCATCTTAGTTTTACAGCTTGGATATATCTGAAAAGAATCTGCCTGATTCTGAGCTCAAAAGCAAAGATGCAGTTTTCAATTAAAGTAAAAGGGCAGAAACTGATCTTCCAACCTGAGAATTTCATATTAAACCTTTTGAACATCCTCCTGATGTTAATGCAGTAGCAAGTAAAAGCACATCAAGCTTACAGTCAGACTGTATTGTGTGCTGCATAAGTACACAGAAGGGCATAAATGTTGAGTCTTCTATTAGCTTTTAATCTAATTTAAGTAAAGAGACAATACACAGAAAAATGGAATGCATTGACAAGGTGTGGAGGATATTGACAGAATTCAGATTTTTTTAGATAGCGATTAAAACATAAACAAACAAATAATAGAATTACTATTAACTGTCAATGACTACTGAAATATGAACAGTCATTTTTGTTGATGATTCTGAACAAGTGGGTAACTTTTCCTCTACAGTATATCATTTTAGTGCCTATGAATAGATATGTTACAAGAATACTCTTATATGATTAATTGGAGTTCCATGTACTAGTTTGCAACTGCTGTTGGAATAAATTCTAAAAAGCAAGAAAGTAAGTGATTTTCTGATCTAGAGAGTTTAAAATCTAAAATTTTGGATCTTGTTATTTCAGCTTAGTAGTGAACCCTGAGCCATGAACAGACTTGGTAAAATATCTCCCACAGTAGTTAGAGAAATATTGTTTTATATCATTTAGAGCACAGAAATCTTCTTTCTGCCTTTTCTGTTAAGTTAATGTAATTTTTTTTCTTTCGCACATGGCACTCCAACAAAACACTAATTATTTCATTTTTCTAGTAAGAGATGCAAGAGACATAAGAAGAAGGTGAAAAATCCATGAAGAAAAAACTGAGCTTTGTCTCACTTATTTTTAAACTCTCTGCAAAACTTGTGTTGTCTTCAGCGAGCTTGACTGAATCACAGCCTTAAACTTCTGGGCTGAAAACAATCTGGACATTTAATCCAGTAAATCATTTACACAGAGTTTTCCTGTTCTCTGGTCCCACAAACATGCTTAATCTCACCTGCTCAGTGAAGTCATTAGACTGCAGCACCTCTCTAGGTAATTTAATCTATTATTCAGTGGTGTTCGCTGTTGAAAACCTCTTCCTCAGGTCTAATCTAACTTTTAAATTCCAATCCATTTATCCTTGTTTTAAATCTCCAAATCTCTACAAGTAGGTCTTTTCCTTCTATTTGGCTAGATTATTCAAAAAAAAAAAAAAAAAGGCATATTCTTTAAGAAAAAATAAAGAGGTCTCATTGGAGATTAGTGGTACAGGCAACCTTTCTCATTTCACTTGGGCATGTCATGGTGAAACCTAGAACCTTCTTGGAAGACCTTGACACATTCCATGTCTTTTAGAGGAAAGAAAGAGATAGCAGTGCTTATTAATAAATATTATGACAGCCCAAGACTGTCCTCTGGCAAAGACATCTCAAGGAGAAAGGACTTTGAATGTTGACAAGGAGGTTTTGGAAGTGACTGGGAGTTACAATATGGTGGGCACATGCTAAAGAGATAAGGAATAAAAGGGTTTGGCAAGTGAATATAGGAAAGGGATGCAGTAGTTAAAACAAGTAAGCAAACAGACAAAAAGGATACAGTGTGCGAGATCAGCATGAGCTAAAAAAAAAGTCTTAATACTTTTTTTTAGTGGTTAACATCAACACTATGTCACAAAAGCAAGAATATATTAGATCTTTCTGTCATAGTTTTCAAAGCAATTTGACCTCTGGAGCATTTTTGAGGGTATTCTTTGTAGATTTATCCCACTTGCATATGGAATTTTCTTTTTATTTTAACAATTATACATCAATGTCTTTTCTTATTTCAGTATTTGGTTTTGGATATTATCCATCTAAACTACATTCTTCATCTATTTCATCCTTTCCAGTGATTGACACTGTAACTTACATTCTTCCTAGCTACTGACACTTCACCTTTTTTTTTGTGTGTGTGTAGAAATTGTTCAAAGTGACTGGTGGTAGCACTTTAATTTTATCTGGCAATTACCTTTAGAATTTTAGTGATTAACATGTCAGATACTTAATGGATCCAAGAACTCTTCCACTTTTCTCCTTAACAGCATCTCTGCCTGAAATTAATATTTTTTTTTACTTGAGATTAATATTCCTTTCTCTGCACTTTCCTCTCATCATTTTTTTAATTAATGCCAGAAGAAAGGTAGTAGTGATTAATCATAGGCATTTTAATTTAGGTAGCAACATATGTGGGAAAAGTAATTTTACCCACTTCTGGCGTGTACCGTTCTAAAGCTTTTGAGAGGCAAGAATATGAATATTCTCTCTTATGCACTTTATGACAAGGAGAAAATAATGTTATAATAAGGGCTGTTCTGCTATCCATCCTTGTAAAACTTAGTGGTGGATTTTGAATGGTTTTAAATGATTCTAAAGTACATTTATACCCTGGCACAAAGCCACTCTGTGTGTTCAGCGTGCTCTTATCAAACCTTCAGTGACTCAGACAGGACACAATTACCAAGCTGTGTGCCAAGGTTCTGTTGTCTTTTCTGAACTGTTCAGCCATTCCTCTCAAGGGTAAAATCTCAGCAGAACTGCCGATAGAAATTACTTCCACGCATAGACATACTCTGCAAGATGTTGACATTTAGAGCAAAAAGAATGGGGATGGTAGGTTGGACCCAAAGCCTGCGGCTTCCATATTCTTGATTCCTGTTTTATTCTGGCTTCCCCTTTGTCTTTGATAAGTTCACAAAACCACGTTTTTGAAGATAAGGTCTCATTTTCCCTGCAGTGGAGCTAAAAATGTAATACTTAGGACTATTGACAGACTTCACCTGTGCTGAAACCTCTCTCCTTAGTCTTCTGCTTCCCACTAACATATTTTCTGCATCTCTCAGCTCTGGCTACTGCCCACTGTGGTTATCAGTATGACAAAAAGGACAGTTTTTGAGCTCCAGAGAGGCCTTGCTCTCCCTCTCCCTCCCCCTCTCCCCCCACAGGGCCACCTGAAAGCAGCATTGAATGCTCAATGGGTTGAAGATTTAGGTGCTGCAGTGGTTCCAATGGAAGCTCCCTTTTTTGATTGTCTTACAAGGGTATCTGATCGATTATTTCCATTTTTTTCTCTTATGGACATAGACTTCATCCTTTTTTTCCTTTTGATCCTTTTTGTATTGAAATTTAGCCAAGGCCTGAAACAATTACATCACCAGAACCACAGAATAAGAAGAGAATTAGCAAGATGAATGTTTGGGCTAATACTAAATTAATGGGCTCATTTAACATTTGTACTGGGACTTTTAAATTCTGTCTGCACTCAACTTCTTTTAGAAATACAGTTGAGGCATTTTAAAGTGATTATTTACCATTACTAGCAGTTAAAAAAGACAAGAACAAAATAGAAAAATGAAATCTCAAGCTCGTGGAGGAAAATGTTTCTGGTTTTGATTGTGGCCTCTCCAGGTAATCAATTGAATTATTCATAGAGAATAGCTATTTAACATGATTTCATTATCTGATAAAGTTTTATTGCCCATAGTTTGTGGTGGTATACTTTGTGTAGGAGTATATAAATTAAATCGCGCAGTCTTGAAGGGATTATGAAATAATGCAGTAACTGAAATTAGACCATAAAAGACTAAATAATTGAAGAAAAGATTGAGTAATTGGAATTATTTTGTGTTCATTCAGGAAGAGGTCAACCATAAATTCATAAAAGGAGAAAGGCAAAGAGAATGGCAGAGTACCAATGCACTACAAAATGTTTTATTATTAGAGCATTGTTTTAAAGCATCTTACCATTGTTCTGGAATATCTTAAAAAGGAATATTATGAAGTTTTGTAAACAGAGATCTTTAGTAACCTTGAGTAATTTTTTTATCAGAGGCTAAGGATTATCAGTAAATCCTTTCTTTGTAAAGGAAAAAAATCCTAATAAGCTATCAGTTTGTTTACCAGTGATAATGTTAATTATAGCAATTAATAAACCTAGCAGTCAGGACAATGCACAGTGGTCAATACCAAGAATATTCACATTCATGTAATTAAAAATCAATATCCTGATGTGGCTTAGGCAGCTTTGATTATAGAAGTAAAGAAAGCTTCATTTTGTTTATGCAATAGTTAGCTCAGTTACTGACATTTGTATAGATACTTATCCTATAAAGTGTAGTCGCCACATTGCAATCCTACAGACATAATGTCAGTAGTATCTTACTGTCATTTCCCTCTTGAATGTAAAACTTAAATCTTATTAATGTTTACACCACCAGAATGCTTTTGCCTATCCCCAGAACTATCTGCAAACTTCTGTTTTATTTATAAAAGTTGTAGCTGTATGATATATAATGCAAAATTCCAGCAAAACCTCACCACATATTGTGTTTAATCTGATGACAAGTGTTGTCAGTGCTCAGTTTAGAAGTGAAGACTGTTAGATTTTACCAAATGTCCTGATAGTATTGAAAGGATTAGTATTAGATTTATTATTTATTAACGTTCTTAAAAAGGAGCCAAACCAATAACAAAGAAGCAAGAAAAGCCCTACCTCAAAACAAACCCACATTAGTTCTTACCTTCATGTTATCATTCAATCAATCCTACAAAGCCTTCGCTGTGCACAGTGAGAGGATCAAAGGCATTGTATAAGGAAAATTCGATTAATAATGAAAAATTAACAAAGTGAGAAAGCATTCCCTAGAGATGAAAAGATGAGGATAGAAAAATAAATAGGTTAAAAAACCCCAAACAACACTCCTCAAAAAAACCCCAAAACCATAAAGGCTACAAGAGCCGAACATCAAAGTTCCAGTTGTGGTAAGAATTACCTTGCAGTGCCTAACACAAAAATTATTTAACTGGTTTGGTTGTAAGGAAGTAGTACAACAGACAATGAATTTCAACTTGCTCAGCAGAACTCATTATTCCTTCTGTTAAATGGCATGTTCTGTGGTGAAACAAAAACTGGCATGAATACAAAAGTATTCCCCATTTGCACGCAAAATGGTGGAGGGTTTGCTGTAGTTGGGAATCATCATCCGTTTAAAAGCCTCGATGTGATATACCAAAAGCTGAGGTAGCTCCTGGTCCCTGCTGGTACATTCAGTACAAAATGGTGAAGGCAGAAGGCTCCCTCAGCCAGGCATGCTGAGATGTAGTCAGCCCTCAGACCAAAGCAACCCTAGAAAGCTACAGTAAAACTGAGGATACCGAAAAGGACTGGGGAGAAAGGCGTTCATTTAACCACAGTGCTAACCTAAATGACAGCACTTTCATCTGTCTATTTAAGTCACAAAATCATATTATTAAGTCAGTTAAATGGGCCAGAATCTGTCAGAAAAGGTGAATTGGATTTCTCAGGCATTTTTTTCTGAGAAAAAAGGAAAAGAGAAACTCATCAGACCCTCTGTCATGCATTCAAGCCAATATGGTAAACAAAACCAGCTTGTTCTAAAATTTCCTGTGAAGAGGAATTAACCAGTGGGTCTCTTAGTGTACAGGATCCAAAACATTAATAATTTCAAAGTAAAAATAACTTTGCTCCAAATATTTTTTTAAAAATTCAGGAGCTCCTTGCAGTATACATCCTTAATGAAATCATTTATTCTGAGGCCTGCTTCTCCACTCAAGTACGCAAGTTATAAACCAGTGTGTCACCACTATTTGCAATAGACTTAATCCCAATATACTTCAGTGTTAGCAGTGGAAGAAGAGTCAAGTTTCCATACCGCCTACTGGACCTTATCAAATTAAAAAGCACAGATTTTGCTCTGTGTTTAGTCAAAGGTAACATTACATTTTGTATAATTACCTTCTCATTTTCTTTGACACTTCTTAAAGGACAGGATAGTACAAGAGGTATTGTTTTATGGAGAATTGTTTTACAGAGAAATTACCCTGGGTTTGGTGAAATGGAGATATGAATGGAGTCTATCAGTGAGAGAAGGCAAATGTCAACAGAACAGACATCACATTGCTGCTATTTAAGTTAAATCATTCCTTAAGAAGCTTGGGACTGCAGTGAAATCCAGCAGTCATCTCACTGCGTTGTTCTCTATTCTCGCAGCAGCCCTCCCAGATCAACCAGCTCACCCATTCTGTTTTTTCTGTACAGCACACAGCTGTTAATTATTTCCACTTGGCAATCTTCTTTTTCTTCCTACTCCTTGTACTTCCTGCACTATGACCTATTTATGCTTCTTTTTTTTTCCCCCCATGGAAGAAAAAGAAAGGTCAATCTGTATATTTTTTCTGAACATTAGTTACCCTGAGAACAATTTTAATACATTATTAAAAGCAGCAGGGATAATAATTTTCTGAATTCCTAACAAAGCACTTGAATTAGCCAAGTCATTCTTTTATTAAATACAATGGTAAAGCAAACAGGTTTGGTACCCTTTCAGTTGAAGCACAGCTCTGCACACCACCGAAGGCAGGTTCTTTAGAACCTGAAATCACTGCCTTGTCAGCGATTTCCCAAGAAATAGGTTTTGATCACTTCAGTTTTATCTTTTAGTTTTTAACTGTCCTCTAGTTCTGACTATTTGAGGATTTTTCCTCAGCTTATTCCCTTACTCCCTGCAGCCTTCCTAACCAGACATTAGCTCTTTTCAGCCATATACTCGAACAGCCAACTCAAAAAGGGCAACGTAATGTGTGGTTTCACACTACACTCTATCCAGTACAGCTGCCAATTGTAATGATTTTACTTTTTCCCGTGTCTCACATGCAGGTCACCTAACCAATCTAAAGGAAAAGAACCCAAATACGTATTTATTCACTTACACAGTCACACTCTGATCAGGTTTATACAACCAGATCTGATATGAAGAGGTTGGGAATAAATGTCATTAGTCCTGGGAAAGCAAAAGAGACGACCATAAGATACAGTCCTCTGGTGTAGTCAGATAGATCAGAAGATGTGAACATAGTGTGAGACTGCATCCTTGTCCTGAGTATGGCTGGGATGGTGTTAATTTTCTTCACAGTAGCCCATATGGTGCTGTGTTTCACATTTCTGGCTAAAACACTGTTAATAACACACCAGTGTTTTGACTGTCACTGAACCGTGCTCGCCAGCATCAAGGCTTCCTTTTTTTCCCACTCTGTCCCTCCACTAAGTAGGCTGGGGTTGGGCAAGACCCTGGGAGGGGACACAACTGAGGCAGTTGACCCAAATTGACTGAAGAGCTATTCCATGCCATACAATCTCACAATTAGCAGCAAAATAGATAAAAGAAGGCAGCGGATGGGGTGGTTGGTTGGCTTCCAAGGTGTGCAGTGTTCAGAGAATGGCTGGGCCTCTGTCTGCCTGCAGGAGATGGTGAGTGATTTCCTTTATTTCACTTCCCTTTCCTCTTTCCTTCACCTATTAAACTGTCTTTATCTTGACCCATGAGTTTTCTTGATTTTTTTCTTCTTTTCTCCCCACATCCCCCTGAGTAGGGGGAGTGAGCAAGTGGCTGCTGGCCAAGGTCAATGCTCCACCATCCTTAATGTACAAAATTATGCTATGTATACATCTGATGGTGCAGAGGACAGATAACCTGCCTACTTCTGACTTTTCTAATGGGGGGTGACGCCTTCCTTCCAAAGTCTTCTTGAGTTGGGAAATTACAGAAAACCTCCGTGGAGAAGAGGAGATCTAATTTTGTTCTCTACCACAGTATAAGAAACCTCACAAAGAAGTTGTTCCACATTATCTTTTCATGACTGCACAAAGAATGCAGATTTGTGTAGTGATCTTATGACTCTTAAGCCAAAAAAAAATATTTGTGCTCAGTTTTCAGAGGATCAGGAGTATGACTGGTCTCACAGTATAAGCAAGAGTTTCTTGGTTGTTGCATTATTGTTGCATATTCTTGTTATCAGCAAAATCAACCAGCTTTGAAGTAAGGACATACATGATAGGGTAGTGCCACAGCTTCAAGAGGAGTAAAGGAGGGAAGTGCCGAGAAAGGAAGTACATTTGGACCAGCTCCAGGATTCTTCCCAGTGTCATGAATCCAATGTTTTCTGTGAGGAGGCATTTCAAAAGGTAATATTATCACGATACTATAGTGTCTACTTAATGAAAGTGTTCTTGAGAGAGTATCACCACTGCCTTTTGCAGCTGTACCAACAGTTGGCCTAAAAGAAACTAGGCTAACATTGGAATAGGTTTTCCGCAGAGTAATTGTTCAGCATGAGAGTTATGACAATAAAAGTGTTTATGCCAGCTTTAATACAAGTTTTTACTGAGGAAAAAGAACCCAAACCAAAACGAAACCACAAATCAAACCAAACAAAATTCTCCTGGACATAGAGTTCCTTTCTTTGTATTTTGCACAATGCTCTGTCTAACTCCCATTAAATTCAGCATGATCCTAATATCAACTTGGGGTTATCATAGATTTTCAGTGTAAGGGTAGGACATTTACTACTTGCTTCTAGGAGAAGTTTTTATTTAATGTGCTTATGAAAAGCCTCTCCATTTATTTTATGATTGAAAGTCCAGCCCACAAGTTGCACTTCTATTTCATATCATGCAGATGTCTATGAGGTTTCTTCTGGAAATCTGATAATTAGACTTCTGAATTCTTCAAACTGAGTTTGTAGTTAAATGCAGCTGCAAAGCAATAGGTACAACTGGAAATAACTACTTCAAAATCAGGCCTTATGTCCAAATTAATTCCTTTGCAGCTGATGAAACTTCTGCCTAAATAAAGACTCAATTTGGTACAAAATTATTCTTTTTTGGCTCAGAATAGATGGTTCTGTGCACATCCAGTCTTTCTTCAGGCCACTTATTAGATAGCATCACCACATTTTTTATGCTGTTGAACTTTACTGTTTTTCAACTACAAAGACCAATTCATAACATCTTTTTCACATCCTGCCCCACCCCTGCCCCTGGCCTGCCAAAAGGTGTGTTATAGCCAGCTGAAGTTTTAACTCTACAACTCCTGATGTGAAAATAAAAGCACTTTTTTTTATTATGCCTCCAAGGAAAGAACTCATGAGAAAGAACATACACAAAACCACAACAGAGGTATTTTGTTACACTCAGAAAAGTCAAATGCTCGTTAAAATATTATGCAATACATTTTAACACTTATTCCTTGCAAAATGTAACAGGATGTAATACCTGAACTGATGGTGCTAGACTGCCAAGGCAGTGAAATGAGTCATCGAATCTAAGAGTAGCTCTGTGTTAATAAACAGTGATATGAACATAAATATCATGACTAGAATCTATGCAGATGGAAACTCCTTTGTTTTTCTATTCTGAAATAAAAAGGAGGTAATTTTTTAGGTATTTGACAGAGATTCTAATCATATGTATAATCACTGATATTACCAAGTTTTCTTTGAAAAAGATTCACACTTTTTTTTTCTCTGGCAGGTCTCTGAATTTGAAGGAAATGAGCCATTCAAAATATAGCTTTCTAAACTCATAATACTTACTGTCCCCTTAATTTTATAACTGAAAATAGTTTATATTTAAATCAAAACCCAAATCCAGGAATTTATCTGCTTTAAAGCAATTTACTCAGTCTGACTAAGTGTCTGTGCACTTCATTTTAGTGCTGCCACTTCTTTGCTGTATCTCTGGGTATATGAATAAGAAACAGGTTGTTTCTTTCTTTGTCAGATAATAAAAACAAGCATCTAAAACAAGTGTAAGAACACAGGGTGATTCTTGGTTTGCAGTGTAGTTGTGAATAGTGTCAACTGACCAGAACAACAGGCTATAGAAACAGGCTTGTGAAGAAGCTTGCTTTTAGCTATTCATTGTAGGTCATTCCCTGTTTTGCAAAATACATCTGCTTGTTCAATGTATAGATATATAGGTATGATGAGAACAGTTAAATGGGATCACAGAAGTTTTCAGCTTTTTTGTTTAACCTCTTTGAGGATAAGATGTATTTTCTCAGGGATGTGACAATCCACACAAATGAAATACAATCTGATTTATAATGTCAGATCAGAAAGTTTGTCTGACTCGATAACTCCACATAAGGTAACTTAATTCCTTCTTGATACAATACAATTATCTGGTTTAAACTTCATTATAAATTACTGAAATTGTATGGAATAGATTCTCTGAGACAGATTATATTTTATTTCCTTTGGATGAGCACAATATGACATCCAAGGTATGTCCATAGTAATGAGATACAGTAGGAGTCCCGTTTTACAATGTCAATACTTAGACCTAATGCTTGATTTCTACAAAGGGCTCCCAAGAGATTTCTGTAAATTACATATGCACAGATGTATGAATGTACAATAAGACATTCAAATAAATACCAGAAAATCCAAGTTCTCAAATACACTGAAAACCAGGGACTATTCTAGAGGATCGAGAAGGAAGCTGTTTTCCAAATGAGTTCAATTAATCACGTATTTGCCTATATGAAATACAAGGAAAAGAAAATAATCTGAAGAGGAAAACAATCCTTTGATATGGACATTATGTTCATGACAAGCCAACATTCCTGTCCCCACACACTAAAATGTAAAGGGAGACTGAATAATCTAAGAGGAAGCGGGGAGAAAAAGAGTCTGCCATTACTCAGCAAACACACATTTTAATGATTTCTTTTCGACATATAGTTCCTCATGAGAGGAAGGAGAGAGAGAAGATGCCCCAAGGTACAACACTGGTGAGAAACACCTCACAGACAGATGCAGGCTTGGAGTGGCAAATTTAACTTCTAACCCTGCATCCCTCCTGCAAATGGTCGGAGGTATGAAACAAACTGCCAGCTGCACTCCACTTAGATGGGGAGAGAAGAAGTAGGGAGTGACTGGGGACTAATGCCAGCAGCTTTCTATACCATTTAATAGTAGGTAACACATATTGTCTGGAACATAACCTAAAATTATATTCCCAAAACTGATACTCTATTAAGAGGACTTGTATAACACATGTGTCTAACCAGACTCCTTCCTTCAGTTTTTCATCCTTACAGAGACTAGTATCTCTGTCTTGCAAGTTTCCACATAACAGTAAAGAATAGGTAATAATAATGGTGAAAAAACAAACCATTCACTCTATCTCATATCTTTAATTATACATACAATCTAAAAATCTTTCAGTAGAAAGCTAGGGGTCCAGTTCTCACCTCAAAGATTGCCAGTAGCAAAAAAAAAAAATCTTATGTTGGCTCTGAAGTCCAGTTTAGCTTTAGTTATAATGTAATAAACCTACTTTCGTTCACAGAGTGTAGGAGGGAAGGAACACAGCCATCTACTTATGAAGACAAGATAGCTGGTTGAAAGCATCCTTTCTGACATCTGAGTTCATTCTAGCATTTTAACAGCTTAAGAACAGTTGCTGTTTTCTGGTATTCCTCAGGCCTTGAAGGTCAATTGTCTCTTAGTACATAATGCATCAACCTGAGGAAAACATTGTGTTGTCTAATTGCCTATTTTAGAACCTATTCTGAAAAAACACAGGTTAAATGTTTTGTTAGGGAGAAAGAGATTGATAAGTTGCTTGGAAAACAGGAATAGCTCCAGCCTGGATATAACATCCTCCATGGATATGGGCACAGTATCTCTGATAGTTCAAGGTTTGTTTGTTGGCAGTTTTATTTTTTTAACTTAACAGCAAATGCTAGATTGTGTCACCAGGAGGCATCACTAAGTATGAGTTGTAATTTAGGGCAGTTGTCCTTTCGGGAGAAAGCTCATTCAGTTGGATTATTAATTGGTGTCATCAAAAAATAATACAGACTTTCCGGCTCACCATCATTTAGACTGTTGGGTTTTTCAACCACATCCAAAAATCTGTAAAACTATGGTGGGAATACGTACATTGTCTATAAACACTTATCACCTAAACGTGTAGTTGACTAATAGTACCTTTCTGAGAGAGGAATCTGTATCAATTTGAAAGACTTTGCCCTTTTATTGCTTTTTGTTTGGTTGTTTCTTCCACCAAAGAAGCTTTTAAAAGTATCCCCTAAAGGACATACTTTGCCTTGTGAGGTTACTATGCCTCCATTCAAAGATGATAAGTGAGTGAGAATGTTTTAAGGTATCCTGAACCACCTCCTGCAAGACTCCGTTCTCCCTCTCACCTTGTTATAGTGGAAGGGCCCACTAAACTAAAGTTAATCTTTCTAAATTGTCCCTAAATTGTCCCTGTTATACACAAAGGACATTTAATGTAGGTGTTTAATTTCCATTTCTTGAAGATGGGGTAAGCATGAATTATATACTAAATTTCGGATTAAATTTGCTCACAGTTTCTAGCAGTATTGGGTATGAACTTAATATATGTAAATTAATATAGAATATAGATAGATATGATGTCCTTTTCAAACCAACATCCACTAGATTTGCTGCAGGGAGACTGCTTCTCTTTATGACTGTGAAGCTGATGTCTCCACTGAGTTGAACTGCTGAACGCTGAAAAACAGTTACTGCGGAAGAGGATGATGAGGACTCTAGTTTGTGGAACAGAAATTTATGGACCTTATTTCCTCAACTTCTCTAATTATACATTATTTTCAAAAGCAAAAATTGGCAAAGAATTGCAAAATTATCTATATATATGTCTGTGCATATATATATAAATACATATTGCTTTAGCAAAGAGGGATTTTAAGAAATGCACAAGCATAACACCTAATGTTGCTATTAAGTGGTGTAAGGCGGCTCTTCTACTATAGCACTTTTCCCACTGAATGGAAAGAGAGGGCAAGCTGCAGCTCTGCTAGAGGAGAGCAAAGCGTAGAACAGTGGAAAACAGCCAAAATCTTACCTGAATCCTCTGGGGCCCAAAACCGGACCATGCAAACATCATTTTTTCCCAGGTCTGCCTATATTTGAATCTCCTTTAAGCTTACTCTCTTTTTGACTTTGTAATGGAGACAAGTATTGGGCATTTTCCTGCACATATGAGACAGAGTTATATCAGGTGAGGAAAGTTGAGTCAGTATTAACACAACACAATAAAATCTTCCCTAACTTCAAAGAGAGAGCTTGGCAAAATTCTGTTCTGTTGTGGTGGGTTGACCCTGGCTGGATGCCCAGTGCCCATCAAAGCCCCTCTATCACTCCCCTCCTCAGCTGGACAGGGGAGAGAAAATGTAATTGAAAGGTTTGTGGGTTGAGATAAGGACAGGGAGATCACTCACCAGTCATAGGCAAAACAGACTTGATTCGGGAAATTAATTTATTACCAATCAAA
>NW_009616889.1:0-263 GCF_000690535.1 Cariama cristata
GGTAAGCCACAGCTCTGCTGATACATGAACTGGTCCCAGGCCTTCAGCTGGCTGGTGGAAGTGGTGTGGCTCATCTTGTATCCGTACAGCTAGGCTCTCATTCCCCTAAACCGGTTGGCCATGTCCCCGTTGCTTTGTGGAACCACATTGCCTGCTGTCCATGTTGCCTTGTGGAAAGAGTCTGTAGCTCATACTGACCCCCAAACTGTGCCCAGGCGTTGCCTGAGGCAATGCCGACCAGCACAGTCCAGCAAACAGTCTGC
>NW_009616889.1:518-784 GCF_000690535.1 Cariama cristata
ATCTTCTCTCTCAAGCCCTCAACCTTATCCATGTGTTTCTGGGTTACCAGCAGAGCTTATGAGAAATGTTTTTATTAATCCTTCCACTTTCTGCCTTGCTGTAGCCAGCACTCAGCTCACAGTTGCCTAAAATACAGCAGAGCTGAGGCTGTAAGACTTCCCTTAGTCTCTAACATTAAGGCTTGGGCACAAGGGCAAGCTGTTGTGGCCCAATAACTAACCACTGATGCTGGTGCATGTGAGCCAGGCAAGGCACGGGAACTCGC
>NW_009616890.1:0-3206 GCF_000690535.1 Cariama cristata
GAGGGAGGGGGTTAACAGAGAGGGTCTGCTACCTGTTTTAAGAGTCGGCTCAGTCTTAAACGATGACACTCTTTTTCATTGTGGCTCTTCAGTTTTAATAAAAATTAAATAAATAATCAACATTAGTGTTTAACATGATGTAACAATGAGAGACTGTTGGCTAATCCAGCTGATAAAATTATAATAGGGTAAAACATAATAAATTGAACATCAAATGGGGCAAAGATGGAAGAGAAGGTCTGAGTTTCTGATTTCTACTGTACAGTGGAATATAACTTGGTCACCTTCTGATTCATAAGCTAGCAACAAAACAATTTCAGAGCTATATGCGTATTTCTAATTCATTCTTGGCAAGTTCACTTTCATATCCGCCAGATGCTCTGCATTTTGGAGTAGCAATCTGAATCTCTTATCTGTTATAATATTTCTTGCCATGCTAAACATATCTATTCATGCTAAACATCTATATGCTTATTGATGTGCAAGTGAGAATTCAAGAGGCTAAACTGGCAAAATCAGACCAGCGGAAAGTTTTTATTACAGGTTTTCAGATGGGCAGTTGCCGATTTCTCTCTAAGTAGCTCATCAAGGTAGAAATGCACCACTGCAGGCAGCAATTGCTTTGCATTTAGCTGATTTGGTGCAACAGCATTTTGTGCCACATTTCTGCAGAAGCTCCTGCTTTTGAAAGCTTGAGTCACGGTACTTCTGCCGTTGCCACCACAGGAAAAACTAAGCAAAGCGAGAAGTGGAAATTGTTGGAGCAGCTGCCACCTGTGCTATATACGATTAAGCGAAAGCTGTTGTCATGTCAATTTTCTGTGGTTTTGTATGCCAGAAGACCCACACTAACCCAATCCATTGTATATTTTTTTCAGTGTTACACAGGACCTACTGCCCTTGGGCCTTTGTTAGTGTTCTAAGCTCTCAGTGTGAGAAGATCTTTATATCCCAATAGAAGTCTGCAGTTGTGGTAGCTTTCACTGTAGTTTTCTGAGACAAAAGGAAAATAAGTTGGAAAACAGAAAAGTTAGAAAAACTTGACAGAACTAAGTTTTTTAGTGTTATAGATCACATCCTTGGTTGAAGTAGTTTAGGAAGGCTTAGCAGCATCCATTTGTGAATGGTGACAGTTAGGTCTTTCAACAGAAGAATCTTTCTAACATTGTGTCTTGTGCAGACCATCTGTCATTACACCTAACCTTTTGAAATATTTTAAAATGGTGTTTTACAAATTATTAAAAGAGCTTTTGACAGATAACTTGTGTTTAGAAATTTTATAGTGTCATTTCACTAGTAACTTAACTTGTTAACTTTAAGTAACCTCACTTTAAAATAATGACTTATTGAGGGTTAAAAAACAGACAATGAACCACAAGAGGAATTTTCTGCTTCCTGATTCACATTGACACCTGCACATAGTTATTATATCAATCTGGATGGAGCCAGATGAAAACCCTGATGAACTTTTAGATGTGCTGTCTGAAAATATCTTAATTTCCAGATTTCTGCTAAATTTAAGCAACATTGTACTCATTATATGCCCACAGCAATGTTTGTCTAAATAATCACTATGTGTCTTTCATTGTCATCTCTAAAAAGGACAGAAACTAACATCCTAATAGAGAACAAATACAGAGGCAGGAATAAAATGCAGCTCAAGTCAGGATGACTGCTAGAAAAACAGCTTAGATAAGAAATAAAACATGTCAAACTGCTGGATTCTGATAGTCTAGCTGGTATGAAACACATCAGAATCCAGAGGCTTCTTTTTGTATATGGGAGCTAGTTTTCCTGCACTTTCACAGTGCAAGCGGATGTACAGTAAAAAATGAAGTGGCAATGTTTATCATAATTCAGAAGATCGTAAGGGACTAGGAGGATGAACTGAAACAAAAATTGTCTCTAAAAATTATTTAGTGTGAAAGAATAACAAAAACAAAATTTTGAAACTATATGGGGGTCACAGTTTTCCATTATTAAGACAATCATCAAATTACGATATTCTTCATCAGTTTATTCCATTTTAATAATCTATCTCTTGTTATTGATAGAGAATGTACTTTTCACTTTTAAGTTTTCAATTTTAAGTTTTCAATTCTCTAACATTAGCTTGATACCACTCTATAATCACAACAACAAATATTATTACATTTGTGCCATGCTGGGATATGGCCATTTCTCAGCTGGTTGGAGCAATATCCCAGCAAGGCACATAGAATATCTTACTCCTTAGCATTATAAGTACTTTTTATTTGCCATTAGGAGACAATTTCATATTTTGTTGCTATGAATATTAATGGCTGACAGAACACTTGTATGAATGCCAGGGAGTTTTTGTGGGTGGTTTTTTCCTTTCTCTCAGATTTTAGCAATTTTCTTCACTTCTTACTCAAGGATTTAATTCCTCTGGAATTTTTACACAAACAGAAATTAATTTTGTGAACATGCAAAGCTGAAAATTCTGGAAATTTCATCTGACTTTTGGTGGATCTTTGAAAGTGCTCTTCCTTACGCTTCATGTCACCTATTGACAAAACATGCAATAAACAAGGCTGAGTTTAGAAACTGGCTGGACAAGATCACATTCTCCAGGTCCTTCAAGGAAAAGCCAAGACGCATGAACTCAAAGAAGACACAGCTCTTTTATCTGTCAGGTCTTTTGGTATTACCTCAAAGTGCCTTAGTAAATACTATGTCCATGTTTTTCCAGTGTTGCAGCTGTACAAACCGAGTTTTCCTAGCAATATTCATGAATAATCTTCACAGAATCACAGAATCATAGAATGGCCGGAGTTGGAAGGGACATCTGGAGGTCATCTAGTCCAACGCCTCTACCAAAGCAGGTTCACCTACAGCAAGTTGCATAGGTTTGCATCTAGGTGTGTTTTTAACACCCCCAGAGAAGGAAACTCAACAACCTCTCTGGGCAGCCTGATCCAGTGCTCTGCCACCCTCAAAGTAATGAAAATCTTCCTCATAATCAGATGGAACTTCCTGTGTTTCAGTCTGTGCCCATTGCCCCTTAACCTGTCATAGGGCACCACTGAAAATAGTCTGACCCCATCCTTTTGATACCCACCCTTAAGGTATTTATAAGCATTGATAAGATCCCCACTCAGTCTCCTCTTCTCCAGGCTGAACACACCCAGTTCCCTCAGCCTTTCTTCATAAGGGAGATGCTCCAGTCCCCTCATCATCTTTGT
>NW_009616890.1:3227-26505 GCF_000690535.1 Cariama cristata
TCTTTGTTGCCCTCCACTGGACTCGCTCCAGCAGTTCCTTGTCTTTCTTGAACTGGGGAGCCCAGAACTGGACCCAGTACTCCAGATGTGACCTCACCAGGGCAGAGTAGAGGGGGAGGAGAACCTCCCTCGACCTGCTGGCCACACTCTTCCTAATGCACCCCAAGATACCATCGGCCTTCTGACCACAAAGGCACATTGCTGGCTCATGGTCAACTTTTTGCCCGCCAGAACTCCCAGGTACTTCTCCAACAAGTTGCTTGCCAGTAAGTCAACCCCCAGCCTGTACTGGTGCATGAGATTATTCCTCTCTAGATGCAGGGAGGACACTTGCCCTTGTTGAACTTCATTAGGTTCCTCTCTGCCCAACTCCCTAGCCTGTCCAGGTTTCGCTGAATGTCAGCAGAGCTTTCTGGTGTATCAACCACTCCTCCTAGTTTTGGATCATCAGCAAACTTGCTGAGGGCACACTCTGTCCTTTCATCCAGGTTGTTGATGAATAAGTTGAAAAAAACTTGACTCAGTACCGACCCCTGGGCAACACCACTAGTTACAGGCCTCCAACTAGACCCTGCACCGCTGATCATAACCCTCTGAACTCTGCCATTCAGCCAGTTCTCAATCCATCTCACTATCCACTCATCCAGGCCACACTTCCCCAGCTTACCCATGAGGAAGTTATGGGGGACAGTGTCAAAAGTCTTGCTGAAGTCAAGGTAGACAACATCTCCTCATCTACCCAGCCAGTCACGCTATCATAGAAGGCTATCAGATTAGTTGAGCTTGATTTCCCCTTGTTGAACCCATGTTGACTACTCCTGCTAACCTTCTTTTCTTCCACATGCTTAGAGAAGACCTCCAGAATGAGCTGTTCCATCACTTTTCCAGGGATGGAGGTGAGACTGACTGGCCTGTAGTTCCCTTTTTGAAGACTGGAGTGACATTGGCTTTCCCTCAGTCCTCAGGCACCTCTCCTGTTCTCCATGACCTTTCAAAGATGATGGATCTTGTAGCAAAAATGGCCGCCCTAGCTTTTTTTACTTTCAAGAAGATCTACAGGTTCTTTAACGTTTACATAGTCTATTGTGCTTGGGTAGTGTGAGGACATGCCTAAGCCACTAAAACATACTTTCACTAGTACCAGTCAGGCAGGTTCGTAATCTTATGTTGCAGCTTTGAAGATCTCCTGGTTAGATACTATGCGCAGTTTTATTAAATGCTTGCAGTATTACTAAATGTCTGCTCTACTTTCTCTTAATCAATTGACATGAGCTGTTTTCCTCTTAGTACAGAAATTCTGTTTTCCAGCATTAACTGTGTTGTTGACAGCGTTACACAGCAAAACATCCTACAGAACACGCACTTGAGCACTGCATCTTGGCAAGTGGTAAACAGTTTGTGGGAATTAAAAACTTACAACACCATTTCAAGGATTGAAAAATTTGAGATGCATTAACATAAATGAATAAAAATGAAAGGCTATTTAATAAACACTAATACTTCACTTTTTAAAACTCTCTCACGAAAGCCTCTGTTTAAAGTTTATTTTCGTTAAAAAAAAAAAAATTTTTTTAAAAAAAAGTGGGTTTAGCCAGTTATTTTACCACACAGTAAATTAGAAAAACAGCCTTCTTCCATGGAACTCAGAACTCTTCAGATCTTTCAGGCAGTAAATAATGTTTGTATTGTGTTATCTGGAAAAATAAAATATTATGCTTTCAGATTTCTGTATTCAGCTGCAGATTTGCACTGGGTTTAATGCCTCTTTATTTTCCATGTAAATGGATTTTCAAAATTGTTTCTGTGGAAAAGCGAAGGCATTTTTTTTCTATTTTTCCACTTAATGTCATTGAACTGGCATTTGAGTGAATTATGAAAAATCAAGAACCTGAAAACCATGGAACTGCTGAAGTCCGTTGTATAGTCAGAAGCAATTTATGCAGAACAATGAGAGACAATCCAATAGATCTGGAAATGTGCACTGAGAAAGCAGCAGTACTTTGTTATATTAATAACTTAGTTCTTATTTTCATCTTAATTCTTCATATTTGGGGGGGTTTTGCCCTCTTACAGAAGCAGCCACAGCATGAAGAATACCCACTAGCACTAACATTTTCAGATAGTTTCCACCATACTCGAGTTTCCTGGAGTTTGTTACAGCAGAAGGTTCAAGCTGTTTGCTCATGCTTAATTTTCAGAATGTCAGTAACCAAGCATGTCTTTTGCTGTTAAGAGAAGGTAACAGAAACAACAGTTGCAGTTCAGCCAAAGTATTAATTTCCGAATTCTTACAACTCTAATTCGCACTGAAATCAATGATAGCTGGACATGGAAATATCTTGATGAACTGACACCTGTAGTCCCTTATTTATGTAAGAAGACACAGCTACCACAGACTTTGTAGCAAAACAGTTGTGGCTATTAGAATCTGCATCTTGAAAGAGCTAAGTGTGTGCTGATTTGTGTCATGTGTATTACAATATAGCAAAGGCCTGAAAAAAAAGGAACAATTTCAGCTGTTACTAGCAACAAAAACCTCAATCACTTGATTTCTGCTGCAGGAAAAGGTCTGTTATCTTAATTGTCTGTATATAAGGTAAGTCATATATATTTATTATTTTTGGATTTGCTATTTTTAAAAAGGCAAGCAAAATTTTCTTTCTGAATTGCAAGCATGATGAGTTAAACGTATGTTGGAATGCTAATGGTACTGGAATTCCATATGGGATAAAATCACTTATATTCACATCAAACAGAAAAAGAGGAAAACACAGCGGACTCCTCAGCCACTTGGATACTTGTAATTTCTGCAAACAGTCTATCTTCTCCTGTTGGAGTGCTTCAGAAGTGTCTCAGTCAAGGCAATGCTAAAGACTGTTGGACCGCACAGTGTCAGAATGAGACTGCTGGAGGCTAACAAGAAAACACACAACAAAGACAATGATCAAGTTTCAAGATTTCTAACTTGTGTTCCAGTGGAATCTGTCACTGTCAAATTTGCAGTGCCTGGTGTGTCATATAATTCATTTAATTTCACAAGTCACAACCAAGTCCCAGAGGCTTGGACATATGGGCATAGTGGACATATGTCTAGTGGAGTGAGAAGGAGAGAACATTGGTCATATACAAGTTCAGAAAGATCTCATTCGAATATTGCTTTCCTGTGAGACAACTAAAAGTATGTTTATAGTTTCATCTTGAAGGTGACAGTAGGACTAGAATGTTTTGGTACCTGCAGGGAGATTGCAATTTTCAGTCACCAGAAACTCATTCCAAATTTATCTGGTTTTGCTCCTCTCTGTGGATTTTATCTTACAACTTTGAAAGTCTGCAGTCATCCACAAGTCATATGGTAAAATAATTTTCAGTGTCTTCAGAATATATTGTTTTTCACTTCAGCAATGAGTGTGGCTGAAGAAAAGAAAGAATTTGCAAACACTTCAAGTGGAAAAAAAAGCACTGAATGTACCACCATGAAAATCAAGCAGACTAGTTAAGAAAGCTTCTGGAATGTTGGGAATAGCCATTAAAATCTTCTAAAAATGCTCTAAAGCATCATACTGGGAAACCAAAGAGAAAAAATTATTAACTTAAGCCTATGCAAATCCTGAGTATCCTCTTGATGTTTCGAAGACTCTTAGCATCATGCCATATCAACACTGTTCTAATTAAAACTTCCTGAGTTTTTACAAACAGCCAGACACCGATTTGCCACATTCTCTTAAAAATTCTTTGGGAGTGACAGGTTTAATCTCCCAAGAACAAATGAGGACCTTGCAGAGTTCTTAGAGGAAAGTTTTGGTAATTCTACTCTTTTAGCTTGAGGGAAAGTCTGAGAACAGCTTATTTTAGGAAGCATGATGAGTGTCCCTACCTCAGTATCCAGCAGTTAGAGTGATAATAAAGTTCCTTTCATAGTTAGAAACTTTAAATGAGTCTCTCAAAGAGCTGAGCACAAAGAACTTCAGAGAAGTGCTTCTCCTCACTATTCATCTGGATTTCAGATCAGTAAACAGGTATCTTTAGATAGTAGCTATGATCTCATTAGAATACAGCATGACAAATGTCCTCACAAATAGGTGACTCTAGAAATTGCTAGCCTTTGTCATGTAGAAAAAACATTATACATCATATAATACTCATGATGTTCTCATCACAAACATTCCCAGATTTAAGGGATGTTCTCCTGTAAAGACAAAGGGAATCGAAGTAGATTCCCAGGTCTTTTCAACTAAAGGAGACAGAAAAGGAAGAGTGTCACATTTGTAAACCCTGTCAAAGAACAACAACAACCATGTCTTTTTTATGTAAACTTAGAAACCACAATCTGTGTCACTTTCAGACACAATTACTAAAATACATTTCTGTGATACTGTCTTCTGTTCCTGGTTCAAAAACATGGGCTTGCACAAAAAGCAGAGTCTGCCCTTGGTTGCTTTCAGTTACACTAGCAGCAGTCCAAAGCTCCTCTACAATTCATAAAGCCTGGCCACTGCTCTTCAGGGTGAATATCAGGAGTTAGTATCTGAGATGCTCTGTACACATCCTCTAATATGTTTCAGTGAGTAAGGTAAGTGAGTCTAATGTACCTTCAGGAAACGTAAATAAATTAATATTTTGGTTTTAATCATTTGAGTTTTGCCTTCTAAAATTCCTATGCTACTATGTTATTTAGAAGGAAAAAGTAGGAACAGAGTCTAATAAAATACAACAATAATAAAAGACAACTTCCAAATAGTTCATTATAATCTCATATTCTGTTTAATTCTTTGGTGTATTACAGGCAATACCGCAGGTTTTGTACAAACATTTATACGTTATATTCATCAGTGGTGTAGAAAGTGACAAGCTATGTCAAGTCCTGCTAAACACTGAGATGATTTATAGTGGGTAGCTATGCATGGAATTAGTAGATACCTATCCTAAATTCTGCGGTGTTAACTGTATTTTGAACTAGAAAATTATCACCCTGCCACATTTTTATTTTTCTTTCATTGAATTACTGGCTGTCCAAGACTGGTTTTTTATCTTCTGCTAAAAGTCTAATCATCTTGTCTTTAAAGCTAAGTAATAATTAATTGAAAGCAACTAATACTCTCCTGAAATTTGGTTTTGGTTCTTATCAGATCTCCTAACAGAAGGTTTATGAGATGTAAAATGAAATGCCTTTTGTAGACAACATAAAAGCTACAGTAGCTCATAAATCCTATGAAGGTAAGCACCACCGGAGCAATATGCTGTACACAGCCACTGGGCATCCCTCAAAAACACCTGTGGAGCACAGCAATCAGAAAATGGATCCAAAAAGCCTGCTGTCAATATGGCTAGTTGGATATCCCTGGCATTTTCTCTAGGAAATGAGTTCATGCTACTCTTGCATGTGACTCAGTCAGTAGGATAGAACTCAGACAACAGCTTTTAACTCAGGCTTAATTCTTAGCCACTGTTGGTCCCTGTTTTTTACTGAGTAGTCTGTATTTTATGAGATAAAACATTCAAATAGTATACTTGGACAATTTCAAAGTAGGAATGTAAATGTATCAAGAAGATCGAAAGTCTTGATATTTAACCATTTAAATAGCTTGGTAAGATATATTTTCCATGTGGAAATGCCTCTGTAATTTATTGTTAGAACTCTACATGCTTCCAAAGCGTAAGCACTTTTTTTCTTTTGATATTCACTCATGATCATAATTTTTAATGTATTTATCTTGCAGACAAATTGAGACCTGAATCTCATTTTGTTTTGCTGATACAGCCTTAATGGGTTCTATTGGACTTGAGAAAACATGTATTTAGTGGTTTAGGGAAAAATCTGGAAAAGAAGGTTCATTATTGGTGTTACCAGTTCTTTTTCATTGGAAAAAGCTGTATGTACATATCTTAATACATACATGCAGGGCAAGAAAGTTCATTTAACAGGCTTCAGTTACCAGATTGGTACTATAAAGTGCTGAAGTATATTCTTCAGGAAAAACTAAATCTTTTAAACAAGCTGAAGTAGTTTTACAACAATCTGCTACCTCAGAATGAAACCATCAGAGTGTCTGATTTCCTGGAGAAATTATGGTTTCTGGCAAAGCAGTTGAAGAAAAGGCTTCCCAGACAAAAATGGAAATGAAAATTAATTAAAAAAAAAGAATACCACAAAGGGATCTGTGGCATAGTTTTGAAATCTTGTGGATTTTTAAAAAAAAAAGAAAAAAAAGAGAGAAAAATAAGTATTTATTCTTGGAAATCTTTGGAGAATATAATTCACATGGATATATTTCTCATAGCAAAGAATGTTCTCACCATATGACTCTTGAGAGTGTTTAAGGGTACTCTATCCTGAGGACAGAAGGATGACAGGGTGAATATCAGGAAGTAATACAGCTATCTCTAAAAAATACATTCATATAAACAGCCATATGGTCCAGATCCAGACTCTAGGAAAGTCAGGAGGAGGCCTACCCCAGACCAAAAAAGGCTTTGCATTATAGCTCTTATCTCACTAAATCAGAAGTGAGATAGCACTCAGCAGATGAAAGTATACGGATCACCTAGTAGATAGATGTTGAAAAGTTTTCACCCATTAGATCTTATGGCAATTTCGAAGAAGTAAAAATAAAACCCTAAAACATGAATTCCCTTCTCCTTGATTAAAC
The DNA here is from genome assembly GCF_000690535.1 of Cariama cristata. Classification (NCBI taxonomy): domain Eukaryota; kingdom Metazoa; phylum Chordata; class Aves; order Cariamiformes; family Cariamidae; genus Cariama; species Cariama cristata. The sequence continues at coordinate 9,875 of NW_009616890.1, forward strand.
ACAATAATCATCTTGCTACGATAATCCTCACTATGCTTGTTACTGGCATAAATGTAATTCTCCTAAATTTTGCGAGCTAAAAAATCTCGGAAATCGAACCACAGCCTCGCTACATTGTGGTGTTTCCTTTTATCACTTCCAAATTTGTGAACTGTTATTTTAATAAAGCTACTCACCCAATTAGTCACGTCTATTTATGCTTGCTGCTGCATTCTATCCTTTCCAAATTCTATCACTGTATCAACAAAGTCTGCATGCTCGCTTTTCCATGTCACAGTTCAGCCCTTTCCCTTGCCACTGTTCTTTTGATGACCATTGTATAGCTAAAATTCTAGAGATTCTGATTGATCTTAGCTGCATTGTTTCCCTCTCAGTCGTGTGCTATCTTTTACATGGTATTACCAGTGCTGCAATCCAAAATATATACTTGGCTTTTATTGATGTCATACCAGAATAATTACTTATGACCCTCTCTGATTGATCTAAAGTCTTATGACAATCATTTTGCAGTTTTCTGTTAGATAGTTCTGTTCTAAACTTTCTGCTGATGGACATTCTTAATGTATCACGACTAGAAAATGTTTTGCTGTGTTTCAGGTTTTTTAATTTATATTCTATTAGTATTGAACTGAAATATTTCCTCCTTATCTATTCATTCCTCCAGTACATGTGAAACATCATAATACATAATTTCAGTTTTCTTTAGAAACCAGATCTGGTTGAGAAACAAAATCACGTATTCCTCCCTGCAGGTCACTGAACTACAGAGTGAGCAAAGCTATCCTGCTAATGATTCCTTCAGCCCTTCTTTTCACTTCAGCCAATATCTCTTCCACCAGTTTCAAGTCCCTTGTTTCTTTCTGATGGCATTAGTATATTTCTTTCACCTTAGTCATGCATTTAGAGACATTAGAAGTCAGCAAAATTCATTCCAAAATCCAGGATTGTTTTTCTGTTTGGCTGAACATTCAATTGTCTTTAAAATACTCAAAGAATTCCATTTCTATATTTGGTAAATGTTATCTATTTCTGGTGAACTGATGTTTCTAATTAAAAGCCAAATTTTCTTTTTAATTTTTACTTTACCTCTTACTTAGTCAAGTTTAGAGATTTACTGTATCATAGGTCTTTGTCAAATTGCCTCTCAAAGGCATTGTACTAACATTGTTTTACCATTTCTCATGTATTCAAAGATTATAGCTTCATTTGGCTTTTCTTTGTGCCTTAAAGATTTTTGTTTCTATGATTTGCTAAGGTTCTCTTGCATTTTCTAGAATTCTACTATAGATATTGCTTCTTCAAGATCCTCCTCACTTTTCTGTTACTTCTGGTGAGATATGAATTGCACAAGACGTCTTTATTTATTAAGTGATACAGTTTATAAAAAATAAATGGTTCTTTTTGACCTCTGTTTCTTTCCTCACCTTTTGTCTCCTTGTGAGAAACGCTGTCCTAAGAATTTATTGTATTCAGTTCTATTACTTCTGTTGGTAAGTTTTGCTGATAGTCTCTTTTTGCACATAAACCATTTTTCTCTTAGCTAGACTTTAAACTCTTGACTCATTTTAATATTTTTAATATTATCTGCTTTGACTTTTTCTCCAGTTCAAGTTCCTGAAGGCTGTGTCATAAAAAGGTGACAAATATTTAAACAAAGTTTAAATATTGGAAATCATATTGGTAGAAATTTTAAGCACACAAGTGCCTCTGAAATGAGTAGGGTTGTAGGTGTCAGCACAGTATCTAAATACCTTAATGGGTCTGACTTTCTGTTTTGACTTAGTTTTATAAACATGTTACTGCATTGTGACTCTGTTTTTATTATTTTCAGAAATGTAATGCTTTGAATCAGGTTATTGTCTCTTCAGAATACCTGAAATGTGTGGAGTTATCAGGTTTATTCATCATAAGCTCCTAGAGAGAAACATCAATCTATCAAACAATAATAACAGTTAAAATCTTCTTAATTGTATACTCCTCAAGTAATCTATTTCTTCTACAGCATAAGTTATTCCGTCACCATTTGCATCCTGTCAAATTTGTACGTGAATTAAATTGGATTAATTTAACTGGTCTGGGTATCATACCCATTTAAATATCTAAAAACTGACCTGAGAATGCTTATGACCAGTTTGTTATCTAAAAGGATTCAGTGGTCAGCCCACTTGATTAGAAATAGTACACACCATTTTGCAAGGAAAAGATAACATCCAGCAATCACAGATCATTGGTGTTGTGGCCTATATTAACTGTGCCTGCAATGAAAGGCAGAGAGCAGAGAGACACATACAAATCAGAATTTGTAAGTAAAACGCAGGGAAAAAAAAAATTGGAATATAAAACTGAATATAAAGAGCTCAAATCTTTAAATGAATCTTCCCAATTCAATAGATCTGGAGCTACATTCTCCAAGTGTATTGAAATGGGCATTCTCTTTGTTTAGTCACCATACAAAAGTAAGGACATGTATTTTGTCTATTGTTAAAACTGCAGTGTAAGTTTCTCCAGGGCAAAGGCCAAATCATTTAATATTTCTTTCAGTAGCTAAAGCACACATTTATTTGTGTTCCCAGGGAGTTTATTGTGGATTGTTTTGTTTTGTTTTTGCAGTTTCGTCACCGTCAAAAACTATTCCATAAGAAAGCTGGTCTTCACACACAGAAAAACATTACCTAAGGCCCAGATTCTCAAAGGTAACTGAATGAAAAAATGAAAACAATGGTCATTAGATTAATAAAATCAGTTAGATTAGAATCTGAGTTACAATGCATAGTACTTTGGTATCTTATTGTAGCTTACATCCTAACAGTATTTTTATATTTACACTTCTGTTCTGGTTTGCCTGTTGCCATCAGCTACTACTTATTTCATTGGCTAATAAAGCTCAAAAAGATTTCCTAATTACTGCACCCCAAATAATTGCTTCTGCTGCATTATCAGTCCTACTAAGCCCCTTGTCACTATTTCCCTACTTCTGGGAACTGTGAATATTACATTAAACTGTCACACCAAAAATCCATTTTCAGATCTCCTTTCTCTTATAGTATTCAGCAAGTATTTAGGGGGAGAATACAGGAAACAGTGACCACAGCTCTTCCAGCTCCAGCTCCAGGAAGAGAAGAAGGAATTCCTGGCCCAAGGATTACACCCAGGACTGTCATGTTAGAGGTCATTAATGAAGCTAACTCTTTTCTGGTTATATTTGATCACAACAATATTGTGTGTCAATGAATATGTTACTGTGAAAACACATTTATTTCTGTCTCATAGACAGCTATTAGTTGATCATAACTGCTTTACTGTGATATGTCATAAAGTTATTCCCTACATACTTTTTCACAGATGTTATATTTTTTACTCATGTCCCCTTTTTTATTCATATCTTTTTTGAAAGGTTAGACGACCCAGTCAATGTACTCAGTTAACACTAACTCAAGAAAAGCTCAAAAATTGTAGTTTGCATCCCTTGCAACATCCAGAATTTCCTGCTCTCCACATGTCTAATCTTTCCTATCTGGAATTCATTCCAAGAAGGAAGAAAAAAAAAAAAAGGGAAAAAAAAGGAATGTGAAGACAAAAAAACTAAGCTACTGCTGTAGTTGTTTTGCAACAGAACACATTAAACTTCTTACTATCACAACTTTTAGTCCAGAATCTCAGGGATTCCTTTCTCTATAAATGTACAAGCAGTTTATTAAACTATGATGTATACAGCTCCATGAAATAACAAATCCTTGCAAGCAATGTGTGAATGATAATAAAAGACAAAGGAAAAGCTCTCCTGTGAGAAGGTAGTTTAAGTAACTTACTCAATAGCACTCTTGTGAAACAAATTAACCAGGTAGACGCTGAAAATGAAAGGTACTTAGGAGTGAGACAATATGAAATGCAGTGTCACGGATATTGCAGCATAGGTGCCACCTTTTTTCATGGTTTTTACATGATTGAAACTAAGTTTACATAAAGCCATCAATTTGAGAATCTAGATAAATTTTCATTTGCATAAATAGGCTTCAAGTAACTGAGAGCTAAATGCAAACAGTGGTATTGTCTGTAGTTTATCCTCTGATAAATGGGAGAGAAACGGTTTAATAGCAAAGGCCATAATTATCCACAGCTCTCAGTTTACAATTAGTTTTCTTTGACAGTTAAAGTCATAAATGCCAGCTTTAATCATATGTTCAGGTTGAATTAGGCACTGCCAATGCTGCAAAAGATCTAATCCTCTTTCTTTCCTTCTCATAATGAAATAATAATGCAAATTCACCACATTGATGGGACGACCCATGTGAATTTATTACAGGCTTGGAGAAGCCTCTTGAAAAGGATAAATTCTTTCTCAGTACAGACTTGAGGTAATTCAAACCAGACAAGAAAAAAAAATGGAGCTGTCATCAGAGGCCAGGATATGGAATGGATTTAATTTGTATGAATAGGCTTTTAAATAAGTATAACAGGGCTAAGCTCCAGCGTTACTAAGACAATGTTACTGCTGTCATTTTCCAAATCTAGATGCACCAACTTTACTTGTGGGATGAAGATCAGCTCTGAATCTCATTTCTTGTTAGTCTGCAGCTTGCAGTGGACAAAAAGATACTGCACAGTGGGCAGACCTAGTGACCAGGTCTTCTAATTATTTGAGTTAAGACAAATGGAACAATTAGCTCCTCGTAAAACCATCTGTGGTACTCAGTGACATGTACCAACCTTTCCTGTAGAACAAACTCTACCTTTTAGTTAATGCTCAGATTTTTATCAGGTAGGACTTGTTGTCAATATGATAGAATACTTAATTATTTTAACTTCCAAGGGCCATTTCAGCTAGTGAGAATATATAACACTATCTAAAAGGGTAATTGTTCTCAGTAAATAAATGGATCAAGAACATAGAGATTGAAACTAAAAATGACACAACACAGATATGAGTTTTAACTATGTATTACATCACCATAAAATACAGCCCAATTAGTGAAATAAAAAGATTTCCAAGCAAAAAAGAAAGTCCTAATTTCATTAAGCAACTGTCAGAAGTTTCAAGCTATCTCCATGGGGTTCACAGACATCATTACCACTACCTTGTTTTATGAAACTACTGTTCTGGCCACAGCAGGCTGCCTGCATTACTAACACTGGATTTCCAGTGAAAACACAAGGCAAGAGCAATAGTACAGATTTAAAGAGACATGACAAAATGAACACCTTTCTTTTTATTTATATGAATTATCCAAAGCGTGTTTTCAAGTTTCTCAAACAGAAGAACCAATTTTCTCTGCAAAGATAATGAAACCAGTCTTTCTTATCTGCTGTGCATACAAACAGATCTTCAGCACAAAAATCAACTTTACTCACGGTCTTGCCAAAACTTTTAGTTATATGTTTTAATAGCTATAAACATGGCCTTGTTGGATGATCAAAATGAAACCCAATGCCAAATACTCTGTTACGTTTCTATGCAAAATAATGTAATATTTTACTTCACATATTCTTTTTCATTTCATCTTCTGCTCAGTTTAGGATTCCTAAAAGTTTACTCTTAATTTTGGTAGAATAGGAGAGTATATCATTTCTGCTGTATGGCATCAGGTTCTTCAGATATTATTGATGAGCAGTTAAAACTTTTTTCCTTTACCATTTAATGTCTTCAGCATCTTAAAATTTCAGATTAAACGCTTAGGGCAAAAATCTGAACACTTTCTCCAATCATGATTACATTATTTATCATTTAATTAAAACACGGTAAATGGTCATTAAAATTCAGAGCAAAGGGTACAGAAGGATACAAACCAAGAGGTATCTTTGGAATAAATAATAACTTTCCACTTAGCTCCACTCCTACAAACCTTTAGTTACGCTAAGAATTTCATCTGTTGCATCCACTTACTTTCATTTTGGTCCCAAAATTGTTTTGGTGCATAAGAATCTGCAGGACAAAAATTGAGTATAATAATGTTAAACTAATAAAACCTGTTGAAAACCAATTGGTTCTGTTTCAAGATCTATACTCTCAGCCTGCACTGCTGTACCTGAATAAATGCAGGTATCATGCCATGTAGACACAACGTATGTTTAAATCAGGAAAAAGGTTTATTGGACAGTGTTATTTAAAGAAACCATTGCATGATTGTCTGAAAGTGGCATCTTTAGTTATAATAGCAGTGGGTAATTCAAAACATAAATACATTGGCTTGGTGAATTCCACTACTGAATCATCACTTTGTATAGTATCTAGTACCATACATGACCACAAAGTTCAACTAGAATGAATATTATGATCATATAGATGATACTGTAACTAGTTAAATGAGACCTTGAAGCTGACAGTAAAGAAAATTATCTGACTGAACAGTCAACTTGTGTATAATCTGAAGAATATCAAGTAAAATAATTACATTTATTCATACTTCACACTAGTATTTACAAGCTTGTCACTCACTTTTTCAGGAAAAAAAGTCTTTGAGTGTTATGGTGAATCAATCTATGTTCTTTCACATCTACTGTACTGCACTTTGTAAAAAATAATTTTTAAAAAGCTTTCTACAATAACATAATTTTACTTTAAAATTTCTTAGACTTAGGTTTTGATATATAATTTGGTTTCACATTATTAATCTGATTAACAACTTTTTTGAATTTCTATCTGGTATTTTCTTTAAAAATCTCCCTTGTCCTTTCTATTTTCACTCTTTTGAATTTGATCTTCTGCTGATAATATTTAAATGCACCTCAACCTGTTAGACCTCACCAACTTCATCCTCTGATCCAGCAGTGTTCTCTTACTCAACTGGAAGGGACTGTATTCTTTTATGGAATGTGTGATCCCCTCATCTTTTACTAGAGGGGCCCACATTAATACCACCTGAAGGTGAGGGGTTGCAATGTTTGTGTAACAGAGATAGGGAAATAAAAATTCTGCGTTTGCTAAAGAGGAGATTGGGAGCTAGACTTGTAACTCTTCCAAATACCTGCCAATTTTCCTATATTACATTTGAGTAGCCAGGACTGCACTGCACATGGAGAGCTTTGGAAACTGAAATCTGTCTAGTAGGAGCTTGGCATCAGGAAAATCCAAAAGGTTCTAATAATTTTTTTCCAGGTCCCAAATCCAGGCTAGGTAAGATTTTGGTTAGTTCTGGACTAATCAGTGCATTTGTTATTCTAGCAATAACTATTACAGCTCTAATGTTTTCTAGAGAGAGTATTAAAATGAAAACAGTATGTAGACTTTATTTTATTTCTGCCTTTCAGATACACTTTTTTTCTTGCAGCTTTTTTATGGTTTTCTGTATATGACTTTTTAATATTTGGATATTTGGACATCCGTATCTGGCTACTTGTCTTCTTTTGTTTAGGTTTCCATTAAATTCTCTAGCTCTCACTCATTTCATATTGATTTCACTATGTTTTACAATGAAGACTAAGGTTCCTTTCATTTTTATTATTCTCTCTCAGTTAATGTTTGTATTTTATTTTTCCTAATTTATCTCATCTTCGTGCCTTCTAAACTTTCTTTGGACATTCTACCCAATTCTCTCGCCTCTTTTCCAATGTCTTTCCTAAATATAACCTTCCATTGAACTACTGCATCAACATTGCATGACCTACTCCATCAACAATGGCAAGACCAAAGATAATCCTCTTTTAAGAATAAAAGACAGCCTTCAGAAATCAGCCCCTACATGTGCTTAGTTTTCAGAGTGAAATATATTTTTGTTTCCCAGAATGCTATAATGAAACCACTGTACAAATAGTCACCTTTTTGTTGTTTTAAAAAATTACAGTTCTTTTTCAGGTACTAAAGGGCAAAAAACATGACGGAAGAAAACTTCTTGATTGCCCCTCAGTGCTTCCATTTCTTTTCTCTCACTTTCAGCCTTCTACTTAATATGTCACTATATTTAATTTTAATTGTGAACAACAAATTTTGTCCTGAAGCAATTTCTCTTTTACAACTAAGTCAGAAAACTTTAAAAAATAAGTTCTAACACAACCTTTAACTGCATGTGAAAATGCTACTACCACAATATTTGTATTTTTCCCCATGTAAATTGAACTCCAGTACAAAAAGATGTTTATAGTTATGAGAGAGATCAATTAACTTCGTATCTCAAAACTTAGCCTCAACAAAGCATGAGATTTTCAAAGAATATTCCTTTCTACAGCTATTGAGAGGCCATCAAAATGTCAGGTCCTAACAGAGGAAATAAGACGAAGTCCGTTGGTACACGTGATTCTGATTTTTTTCCCCTATATATGAAGGCAAATTAGATTTTTGAACCTTTTTGGAGTGATTAATATGCCCCACAAGCAAACAAAGGGCGTAAAAGGTGAAGCTGTTTTAGTTATATAGGAGAAAGTTACTGACATGGATACTCAATGTAAGTTTTCCCACTATGCAGAGGAAAAGCAGCTAATATTTTAAGACTGTGAGGATAGGTAGGTTTCTGACGTCTTTTGTCAGAATGCAAGATAGAACATTTGAAATATTAAAATGAATTTTACTGACAGACTTCTTAACAATTCCATAATTTATCCAAAACAGTATTTCAAAGACCACAACGGCTTCATGCATGCTAGGACTTCTCATCTTTGAAAAGGAGCCACTAAAAGAACAAAGGTTGTTGCTACTATATGAAGCTGGCCTGTAGCAGGGACTCGTACAGCAGAATAATGCAGGACGTAGCCCTTTGAGGAAAATATTTGAGGCTCTGTGACATGAAAGGTGCGGGACTAGATTCCACTCCACTTTTCTGTGTCTTCATAGTATCACAGAAGATTCAGTTCCATCCTATGCACACTCATGCTAGAGCTCATCAGAGGCTAGTATATCTCCTGTCATCACCCACATGCAAACAGGAGGTGACCAGCTTGGTGAAGGAAAAATACACTAGGTAGAGAATAGTTTGCAGTAAATTACCTCTCTGCTCAGGAAAATATTTTCATTGCTTAGGCAGGCTTTCCTGCATATTGCTGGAATCTTCAAACGCATCAGTACACATATGGCGTATGCGTCAAGTAGGAGAAAGATCACACGGTACGTAGAACAGCAGCAGCAGCAAGACCCATAAATAAACTGTTTGCTTGTATTCTATTCTTCTTCCATCCCCCATACCTCATAAAATAAAGCCGCTTTGTACTACTACAAAGAGGCTCTCCTTGGTGACCAAAGGAGAGGCTGAACTTTTGCTTACAAGAGATAATGCAAGTACTGCTTTTGCAATTACACACTGTAAACGTACAGTAGTCATTACAGTAATATTTATCTGAGAAAAAAGATTTTTTTTCTGGTATAAAGAACATAAATACATTAGCTAGTTTGATTTCTGTGCCAATCACGTTTAACCTTTAAAGGTAATCTGTCACTTTTCATGTGACACTGTTGCAGAAAAAACAGCTGTGTTCATCTCAATGCTCTCAATGCTGAATTATCCATTTCTGCTCTACACAGGAGCAAAATTGCTTGATTGTTCTGTAGGCTAATTTTCCCCTTTCAGGTAAAATGCCAGAGCTGAATCATGACTCCTTTAGTGCAGGCCATTTTTGTCAAAATGAAATGCATAATCTACAGTTAAAACAATCGAGCTGTTTTGCTAATCTCTTGTTTCATAGACCTAAGATTAACTCCACAAGCTGGTTTTCTTTATAAATCAGATAATCAGCACTGCTGCATTGTTTCTCAGCCTACAGTTACATAGTGTTGAATATCCATCAGATTTTCTTTAGTATTGTTACCTTTTTATAGTAACATTTTATTGAATTTTCAAACAATAATTACACAATAAAGGATTAAACCAACCAAATCCCATACTGCTGTTGAGTAACAATCAAATGTTTAATTGCTAATAATCAACACATATATCAAGCGGCTTTCTAAGTATGAATGTTATTTATAACAACTACAAAGGCCTCATTTACATGGGGAAGATGGAAAATAAAAATGCAATTCACAGGCAAGTGCAGACATTCACACATCAGTCAAAAATAACAAAAAAAAAAAAAGGAGAAATCTCAAGGATAGAATTTTGGGTTATTACAGTATGTGCACATGAACATACCTGACTGCCGAAGGATAAAAATTCCTTCTGTTTTCACACTGAATGAGATTTAGAGGAAGAAACCATATGGTTTCTGACAATTTACATCCTTTCTGTGTGGAAGGAGTTCCCTATCTGCCTGGAAAGCTTTCAAAGACTGGGTTTAACATCATCTTAGGTAGGCATATCAGCTTTTCCTGTTTAACTGCTTAGTTGAAAGACATGAGAGACTTGGTAATGTCTAATCTGGATCAGCCACTAGGGAAAAACAGTCATACCCATTTACTACTTTTGCAAGTGCAGGACAGACCTTAGAAAGTATTTACCAGAAATTCTGTGAGTGGAAACACTACCAGGGAGTCACTATAAATCACATTCAAATGGCATTCTGTGCATTCTATAATGAGATATTACATTGGGGGCGGGGAGTGGGTACAGGAGGAAGGGAGGGTGGGAAATGAAGAAAGAATCATTTTGCCGAGAGATTTTGTTTTGCAACAGAATACTGAAATACAAGCTTCTTTGTAGATAATGGTATGAAAGTTAATAGCATTGTTGGCACAATTATAATTAGAGCCTGTTTCCTGAAGTTCCGACAAATCCTTTTGTAGCCTTAAACACTTTATCAATACTACAAAAATATCTCTAGACTCAGCTACCAGAATACTATAAATTTTCCAGGACATGTATGGAAATTTCCTTCCCCAAACAACTAAGATGGTTGCCAAAGGGCAGATATGTCTATTAACACAAATGAAGGTGCAGGACTGTGAAGTTATCTGTTAATGCACAAGGTGACTGATAGTTGTCTTAACATCACTGTTATCTCTTGCCTGCTTTTGGTTCTCCATTTTAGGTACAAACTCCATTTCAGTTTTGATCCTTGGATCCTCCACTGACTTGTTGCTGAAGCCTCTAGGAACATAAGCTTCCCCAAAAATGCTCTATGAAACTGCAAGCTTCTATGCTGTTACTATTTAAGGTTGGATGGGTGCTTAAAGTAGATGGTGGATGCTGTCTATTAACCCCTTCCTTCCCCAGAAGGGGAAGGAGAGGAGAAAAAGGAGAGAGACATGGGTTGGAACATTAAAACAACTTCAATAAAACAATATCAATGAAAAGAGTATAATAATATTAATACTAATACTACTAGTAAAAGAAATAAAAATATTAAAAAAGCAATATTGAGCTTCCCAGTGACGATCGTGGGACCACATGCCACCGCCGCAGCTTGCAGTGCTCAAGCGGCAGGGCAGGCACCCGGATGTCTCAGACTGGAGACTGCAGCAGATAGGAACCAGATTCAGGAATGCACAGATTGAGGTCAAAGTCAGGAGAACACACAGAGTCCTTCAATGATGCCAGCCATGAAAGAAGAAGGGCTGACCCCTGTGGTCCCTTGGCTTTATACTGAGTATCCATGTGAATGGAATGGAATCCTTCACTGGTCAATCCTCGTCACTTTTCTCGTCCGCAGCTTCCTGCAAGTACGACTCTTTTATGCCTACCCACACATGGACCACAAGAGAGCCTGCAGTGGTTCTGGTTCCCATAGGAACAAGCACACACACACGGGCCTTTCTGCATATCAGTCCCACTTCTACCCCAGCAACAACTACAGACATCAAATGTTGTCAACTCTAAAATCAGATACTGTCTGAAAAACATGCAGTCAGCTTCTGAGTGTACAGTTGCTTAGAAAATATTTAACTGAAGGAAAATCTACTGAAAGGAGAAATGGTCCTATTTTAGCCAAACCGGGACATTTGCCCAGAGAGTTGGAATCATTTCAGTGTTAAGCAACTAGATGTCTAGCTCATGACAAAATATATTATATTATATGTACAAAGTATTTCTCCATCAACATCTCAATCTCCATCAACAGTAGGGTATTCCCAGAGAGCATTCAGGAAACTGGAATGCATTCAAAACACAGCAGAGGAAAAATCATTGATAATTATTGTGTGTTATATAGTTGAGTAATTGCTATACCACTCACACAGAATATGCAAGTCCCACTCTTTTGCCAGAAGGTACTTCTATCCATAATTATTTAAACACTTTATATAAAAAGTGGAGTGTTTGTGTGTGCAGGGAGGGAAACCTAATTCTCCTCCTTTTCCTCTCTAGAATAAAGAAGACTGTATTTAGTTTCAGGGAGACCTTACAAAATCAATGAGGAAGATGCAATTACGTGAGCTTTCGTTTGACAGAGACAAAAGTCCAATGTAAGAACCCCTTTTGCCCCACTACTGAAGAAAGCCAGGATGCTCTATACAGACACAATTGTTCTGTAAATATGATCAGTATTGTTTGGCATGAGAAGGAGCCTTGACAAATTCAAATCCAGATTTGCACTCTTCTGCTCTTGATTTGAACACTAACTTTTCCTAAATTTCATTTATTACTTGTGTGTATTTTGAAAATGGGAATGTAACATAAATTGCAGAGACTTTCTGCTCATACAGAGAGTATCGTTCTTCTCCTACTTTTACACTCCCTTAGAAAAACAGTTTTTACTTTTTCCCTAGTTGACTAGTATCACTCCTTGGAGCACTGGAGTAATTCCTGATCTAGGACATGATAGATACTGTGGCAGCAGAAATACGTGCTTTGTTGGTTTATTTTTCAGTAATTCTTCTAACACCACTATCTATTTCTACATGTAGTACTGTGATACCAGAAAAGTCATAGCTTAAACACATTTCATTCCATATTTTGTCTTGTAAGTGAAAATAAAATATGCATTTAAAACCTACCTTTCTTTCAGTTCATAAGGAGTAAAATCTGTTTCATAGTTAACTGAGTATACAAATGTTACCATCAGCATTTTAATTTCTTAAGAATTATAGTATTCATACCTTCTATAGCATCCAAAATATCAGAGGCTTCAGTCTAGTCAGGAACTGTTATAATGAGCTGGAAAATATTTCTTCTTAAGCACAGATAATCTAGTAAAGTTCCACAAAAGAGGTTCCACTAAAAAGAGGAATGAAGAAATAGTTTAAAAAGGATATAAATCTCCATGATTATAGTAAGATTACCTTTGGCCTATGAAACACAGGAAAAAAAAAGATCTCCTAGCAAAGCAGACTGGTAAACAATAACAGAATCAAAGCATAACATTAAATCTATTTCATATCTACAATTTCAATTTGAAGTCTAATAAAAAATAAGAAGCAATTGAGCCTTATAAAAGCAAGCATTCTGAAGTTTTTTCTTTTTTGTTGCATCTACAGGCCAAATATACACTTTTTTTGTCAAAATTCTAGCAAGTCAGTAAGCTGGCAGAAACATATGTGAAATTAATAATTCTTAGAAATTTTAAGGGATAACCTTATAAATACAACTATTTGCATTAGAAAAGTATTTTCAAATCTGATAACTATTCAGGGAATAGAAAAAAATAACCTATGTAAATATGTCAAGCTAATACTAGCCATCATCACTTGATTTTGTAATTTCTCTTCTGATTATTACGAACTATGTACAGAGCAAATATGAATGTTGAGACTTTTAAGAAAATAATAGTTATAAATCAATTCAAAAAAGTGTAAGCTCTCTAAGAACAATATACAAATGGGAGGGAACACTAGCTTTGTCAAATAGATTCAATAAATATATCAAAATAAACACATTTATCTATTATCTAGCTATTGTTATCAAAGTAAATGCAGTGTGATTGATTCTCTGGTCTATACTTCCAGCCTTCTTACTTCAAAACACAAAGCATCTCCCAAAAGAACACAAATGCATTCTTTGGTTTTTGTCTTTTTATCACACAGAAAAAGTGTTTATCTATATTGTGTAACAAATGTCGTGTTCCATTTCATTCAACAATGGGAAAAATATGCAAAAATTAGTTTTTCCTGTTCATGTTTCACATTTTCCTCAAAAGCATAGACTCTTTTCCTATGAACCATTGTTTTCATTGCATCTGAAGGACCTAATGCTCCATTTTCCTGAAACAGTACCACTTTTGTGTCTTACAAAATACATACTGCAGAAAACAAATTTTCTCAGAAGAGTCAGTAGTAAGAAACAATGTTCTGTGCTGAGAATGAAGGACGTTCATCAGAATAATCTGTACAAAATAGTGTTGCAAGAAAGGATTCGGATAAATACTAATTTCTGCGTTTTTAGCTTGTTCTTTGTGCTGATCAGAATTTTAAGTCAAAATATTTTCTTCACGAGAATAGCATCATCTTTTTATTTCACTGTTCTTAGGAAACTAACCTATACAGTTTACAATATGTTCTGAGTAGTGACTGAAATTTTTAAACTTATTTTTTAATACTTGTTTTTATACTGTGTGGGACAAGGTAAGCCCAAGTCCTGACTGAGGTACTGACAATTCCCTCACCATGAGATCAATTGGTGGTAATGCAAAGAGAGGAACAACTTTTGTTCATCCTAGATAATTTACTTTAAAACAAAATAAATCAATCCAACAAAAATTGTTTGTGTTTTTGTTTTTTTTTTTTTTTTTCTTTTAAATGGATACTGTTAGAGTGTCTTCAATGCGAACAGGAGGTATATTTCTCTCTCATGTTTCTAAGGTTGTTTTACTTTCTCCAGATCACCAGATTTCCTGAAGTGACTATTCTAGATCTGATGTACTACTATGTTCTTAATTTCTGTTTGAGATATAAGCATGCCAAAATTTCAGTTGTGTCAGGAGAACTACTAAAGGCCAAACTTTTATTTAGAATAGGTACCTTCAAAAGCAAAGTATAAATGAACACAAGCACCAAAAAATCACAAAGGTAGAAAGTATCTAATTAACAAATGCAATAATGCCAGAGGCACTAGGTACCTATAGAGTTAGAAAATTTTCCATGAATACACGTGTTGTACAGGGTGCATAACTGCTCTACATCAAACCTTCTCCGAATGCTCTTGCAGCCATCTCTCTTGCCATCAGGGAATCCCAACCTTAACATCATTTGTCACACTATAAAGCATGATATTAGTCCTTTGGTCTCAGGGGGTATCAGTGATACAAATAGCTTAGATATAATGCCACATTTATTTTCTTTAGAGTGCAGTAGAAAAATGTGATTTTCTTTTCAGGTTTTCATAAAAATTATCTTCTCTAAAAACAAATTCCAGTAAGCACAGATTTTCACACACTACAGTCCTGAAAAATCAGACAGAGAGCATCTACACAAAAACCGCAACAAAGCATACTGTGCGCAGCTGGTAGCAATCAAAGGCCCAACACACCCTATCACCAGAGGGACCGCTTGACAGGGCTGCCCTATGACAAATGGCATAGGGGAAAAACAAAATATTTTTTTCCTTAGGAATTAGACCATATAGGAAATAACTTGACACAGAATAAATATGCAATAAAGTAAGCAGTTTTGTTATTTTAAAATACATTATACTGTCAGCTCAGGATTTCAGTCCCTGGTTCAGTATCATGTTTTTCTAAGTACTGTAACAGTCACTTTGTCAATAAATAATGGTAAAATTATTAAAATATGAAGATGAGTAAAACAAGAACAGTCTGAATTAATAGCTCTGAAATTTGTTAGAGTGAGTATTTACATTTTTAGCTCTGAATTAATAGAGTACAAAAAGGTACAAGAAACTACATTTAAAAGTATAATGCAAAAGCCTTGTCTAGATAATCGTCTCTTGCAAGTATAGGAGAATATGACTTATTGGATACTGTAACCTGCAGGTACATAACTTCTAAGGTCTAATAGCTGTAAAAATGAGACATGCCAGAAAACTTGACAGTGGGAACAGCATAGAAAACTGAGTTCTTTCCTATTCCGGCAAGAGACTTTCAGCTAAATTCACAGCCTTAACTAGGTGCTGAACACAAGCACTGAGATGCCACTGAGATTCTTTAAGTACTGCTCAAGGGACATCTAAATCTGCAGATGCGTACAGTCCTGGAGCATGTGAACTTTCATATCACTTAAGTTGGCGAAAGGGACCATTGACAAAAACTCTAAATCCTAATACTCTGAAGCCCTGTCTGTCCCTGGAGGATGTTTAAACCAGGTATCACTTGGATTTCAGGGATCTGCTTAGTAAATAGTGTCACAGCACATCCGCTTGAACTTTTATTGTATACATTCCCTCCTGTAGGTGATTTACGAACCTGGTCTGTTCTGCTGAATGCTCTGATGGTTGCATTATTCAGTCTGGGACAGAAGAGACACCCTTTAGAGTTGAACCAAGAGATGAACCTAGCTTTCCCAGCTACCAGAAAAACAGTCAAAATCTGTTTCAAATCAGAGCAGAATAGAACTTGTCACTTAAAGTCAATCTAGTTGAAACTCCTGGGTAAAACAGGCAATGCATCTTCTTTGTTACTGTATTTTACTGGAGCTTCTGATGGGGCTTGGAGTATGGAGTCGGCTGAAATTTCTATTGCTCAGCAGTGGCCTGACCTTGCACATGTCAGCAGTAGAAATTTTATTTCTAGCATTGAAACATAAGCATTCAGCTTAAATTAAAGGTTGGAATATCTTTGCTGGTTCCTCTGTAAGGGGGTTAGAGTGCCTTCCTTTCAGCTCTCTCACAGATTTGGCCCTCTGAATCTCAGCTGTCTGCCTATAAAATAGGTATAACAGTTCTTCC
>NW_009616890.1:26536-34075 GCF_000690535.1 Cariama cristata
CACAAAGCATACTCTGAAAATAAAACATTATAGAATGTTATCTATCTATTGGAGCCAGAGAGGTTGTTTAGTTCCAGTCTGCATTCTTGATCTAACAAAAAACCAGCACTGGTTACTTTCTCACCTTTCTGTTCATATTTAAATTGAGTAAAGCAGAAACCATATTGGGGATTACAAAATTTGCAGTGCTCAGAGAGGAAAGTCTCATAAACATGAGGATTTGTAACCACACCAGTTTGCAGTCACTGACTGGCCTGGACTTTGACATCACTGGAACTTGACCCCACATTGAAGCAACTATAAAGCAGCAGTGAAAAGCTCAGAGCTAGCTGACAACAGGTATCGTAAAAGGATGCTGCTGCAGTATTTTAACAATCATCCTGAGTAATCAATAAAATATAAACTAAGGCAATTTCCTCCAAAATAAAAGGTCAGTATCCTCAGAGTGGGAAGTATGAAGCGGTAATGTTGTACTCAGCTCTTCTCCTGGTTACTTAAGATCAATAAGATCAGAAATAATGTGTCTGAGAATAGGGAAAGTCTTTAAAAACATGCAATTCCTCTCTTTCTCCACATTGGCATATAAAAATATAAACAACATAGACAATTTAATGTAAACTCTGTGTAATAAAATAAACCCTCAGTGCTCTATCAATGCTGTCAATTTGTTAAGAATAAAATAAACTCACAATTAAATGCAAAGGATTATGCCTAAGACTTCTAGCAGTGACCACACTTGCACATTAATTCTCTAAGGAGGCAAGACACTTGCAAAAGCATCATTACCCATTACATTCTGCTGTCATTGACATATGTTAGAGTTAGCGGGAACTGAAATTGAAATCTGTTACCGTGTAGCTTCGCGTATTTAACCTCAAACCTGATCTAAATCTGATTACAGATAACAGAACATGTACTGAACTTTTTTGATCAGTCTGGAGACTAGACTAATTCAATATTCTCACTCACCAAAAAATGAAAAAAAAAAAAAAACTTTCCACCATGTCTGAAGAGTTTTCAGCAACAGGAAAGGCAAGAACTGAAATTTATTTGCAGTGTCTCAGAGAGTCAAGAACAGAGCTACGGTAAAACTGTATCACAAAAGAAGAATAATATAAAATGCAGCCTGCAACATTTAGTTCTATTTTGAAAGGAAAAAATTAAATAATAAATCTTTGTATTATGTTAGATTTATTGAACATCGGGACTCCTGATAAAACCTATTCATGTTCATAAACGTAACGTTTTCTGTAAAGGATACAGTCTGTTGAAACATACCGATGCACAAGTTACTAGCATCCTTTAAAAACATATGTTTATTCATAAAGCAATTATGAAAATAAAGTCAAATGCATTGATTTATGTAGTTTCCACACTAAATAGGACATGAGAGAAAATTTGTATCAATCAAAAATATTCCAGTGTTCTTTATAAGTAAAATTGAAAATTGAGAGCACAGACTTATCTGAGCTGTTGCTGTTTCGTTGCTTCTCAAACCTTAGACGTGAGAAGAGATTTCATTCTGTTGACCTGTTTACACTCACTGGACAGACTTTTGCCCAAAGTCTTCAGAGAGAATCTGTTGTATTGAATTATTCTAGTCCAAAGTCCATATTTATTTAATAATTTAAAGAAACCCACTCTAGTTAACAAAGTTAAAAACATGTCAAACATAGGGTTAGACTCTTCACTGTATAAATGATTCTGAGATAGTTGCTTCTAGACATACAAGAAAGAGAAAATACCACCTATGAAATATATCTTGTTGTCTAATCAATATTTGGTAACTTAAATTCCAAAGCAAGAATATAGCTACTTTCCTGATGATCAGCCACACCGGGAAAAAAAAAAAAAAAAAAAAAAGACCTGGTTGGAGATATTGCCTAAAGAAAACAGGGAAAAGTGCTACAGCTTTCTTTAAATTACCACATGGCAAACCTTGCTCAGGGAAACACTCAGACTTAAATTGTATAGATAGTAAAATATTTATAACTCAGATATTAAAATAATTAATATGTGATTGAAAAAAGAGAAAATGTGTTGTAGTATTATTCCTCTGAGACTTAATTTAGTATAATACCACGATACAACCTTCATTTAGAAATACATATGTATTCAATTTGAACCACATCTTCCATTTTCCTTTCAAGAGTTTTTCACTTTGAATAGTGAATACCAATAATATACATTCTTTTCAAATATGGTATTTGCAAACATAAGATTGGAGCTTATAAAGGATTCTTCTTCATGCATAAAGGCTACTTAGAGAGGGAGTGGATCTAATGGGAAAGCATTTTGAGAATTTGCTCAAAAGAAAGCCAGATGAGATCAGATTTCTTCTCTCAATGCACAAAGCTACTGAAAGGCCAGCTTGTCAGCAAATGTTTAACTACAGTGAAATTCATGCTTGCCTACAATACACTAATTGGATATTTCAACATAATTTAAGTATGGGAAATTCCACATGGTAATCCTATAGCAGCCTTACACTAAATGCTGGTCTGAATACAATTAATAATCTCTGGGTATTCAGTGTCAAGCGCCTAGGAAGACTCTCCTGTAGTTGAGGCAAAAAGAACTTGAAGTTTGAAAGCAGTTCATAAAATATGATGCTTGTAAACAAATACTTGTTAGGTCTGTAAAAAAAAAAAAAGGGGGGAAAAACTATTACCACAAAGCAGAATGCAACACGAAGTGAATTACCTTCATGAAAATTTAATGCAAATGACATTGAAGCAAAGCTGAGTTTTATGCAGTGTTGTTCAAAGGAAGCTGGTAAAATGACAATTTATAGAGCATTTTCTCTTTCGTGCTTGCCACAGGATATAGCAGTAAAACGAAGGAAAGGCTTTTCTGCATTATTACTTTTGCAGAATATTTATATGTTTACAACTTGAGTATTGTTTTTCAGAGTAGAGTTTCTCTGTTGTTAAGACCATACCTATTTTCTTCTTTACATCCCTGTTTCCTTCTTCTGATGCTGTATAACAGACACCAATATTCCAAACCCTCCTCTACTACACACCAACACCTGTAACACTTCTTGGAATTTAATCTATGTTGATTAAATATGGTTGGTTATTTAGAGCCTCAGTGAAAATGTTGCTTTCAGGGGGGCAATAATACTAAACTTACTCTCCTTTTGCTTGAAGGCTTCAAAGATCCCACTTGGCAATAAAACTGCTGTGTTGTACTACGGAGGGAGAGGAAAGGAGCAAGTCCCTGCTTTGAGACATTGTGTGAAAGACTAGGTCTATGTCATAATAAGGAACTCTTTTTGGAAGTTTCAAAGCTAGATTTAGCATGACGACCCAGTTGCCACATCCACTTTCATACCACCACAGACACACTTGGATTAAATGGCCATCTACAGATGTGGTGAGCTTACCTTGGCTAGCCATCAGGTGCCCATCAGGCTGCTCTATCACTCCACCTCCTCAGCTGGAACAGGGAGAGAAAATCTGATGGAAGGCTCAGAGGCTGAGATAAAGACAGGGAGATCACTCACCAGTTAGTGTCAGGGGCACAACAGACTCAACATGGGGAAATTAATTTACTGTCAATCAATAGTAAGAGTAGGATAATGAGAAATAAAAAACAAATCTTAAAACGTCTTCTCCCTCCACCTCTCCCTTCTTCCTGGCTCAACTTCACTCCCACCTCTTCTGCCTCCTCCCCCTGCGTAGAGCAGAGGGACAGGGAATGGGGGTTACAGTCAGTTTATCACACATTGTCTCTGCCACTCCTTCCTCCTCACACTCTTCCCCTGCTCCAGTGTGGGGTCCCTCTCACAGGATACAGTTCTTCACAAACTGCTCCAGTGTGGGTCGTTTCCACGGGGTGCAGTCCTTCAGGAACAAACTGCTCCAGCCTGTGTCCCCCACAGAGTCACACATCCTGCCAGAAGCCTGCTCCAGCATGGGCTCTCCATGGGGTCACAGCCTTCTTCAGGCAGAGGCAGCTGCTCCAGTATGCGGTCCTCCCTGGGCTGCAGGTGGAGATCTGCTCCATTGTGGACCTTCATGGGCTGCTGGGAGACAGCTGGCCTCACCATGGGCTGAACCATGGGCTGGTGGGGAATCTCTGCTCCGACACTTGGGACACCTCCTCCCCCTCGTTCTTCACTGACTTTGGTGTCTGCAGAGTTGTTTCTTTCACATATTTTCACTTCTCTCTCCTGGCTGCTGCTGTGCAGCAGTTTTTACTTTCTTAAACATGTTATCGCAGAGGTGCTACCATCGCTGCTGACGGGTTCAGCCTTGGCCAGCGGTGGGTCCGTACTGGAGCTGTCTGGCGCTGGCTCTGTTGCACACAGGGGAAGCTTCTGGCATCCTCTCACAGAAGCACCCCTGTAGCCCACGCTACTGCCAAAACCTTGGCACATGAACCCAATACAACAGATTATATCACCTGAACACCACAAAGACACCACAATGGCTACCTTACTCCTTCTTGGCTCCTAACAAGACAGAAAGCACGTGGGGTGAGTATCATGTCTTAGGGGGTCTTGCATCTGCATGTAAATTAACCCATCCCGCATTTCTGAACACTTCAACAGGCAGAACAGTGTCTCATTTGTTAGAAAAGTTGGAAAATGTGCAGTTAATAAACTGGGGAACTGAAGGAAGAGAAAGGACTTCTCATGGTTAAAATCAGTGGAACATTCTTCCTCACTCCTCCCCTTTCCTCAGCCTGAAAATATCTTCCAGTCTTTGTAAAAACATTAACAGAAATGGCCAATAGCCTAAGAAACAGGAAGATAGTTCACAAAGAGATCAAGAAAAACTGTGGACATGCCTGTCCTTTAATTTGCGAAGATGCATTTGTCAGATGAAATACTTTGTATGCCATTCTGTAGAACCCAAAGTTTGGTGCTTTAAGTACTCTGATAGCCTGAAAATTTCTGCCTCTTTTCAGCCTGAAAGCCTCTTTTCTTCTGTGGAATACCCCCGATGGCACCCTCATAACTGATGCTACAGCTTATTTGGTGAGATGCTTCCACATACCGAGAAGTACCTTAGAAAAATTACAATGAATACATAGAAAAAGAGCAGAAATTGAAGCAGTAGATATGGAAAAATGATGCTTTGTTGAAAATTATTAATCTATTTTTCATTGATCAGGACAGAAATGCCTTCAGATATCTGTGTAGTGTGAAACAAGTTTATTTAGATTTGATTTGTGTGTGTATTACAATGCTTGGTTTTATTTATTCTGAATATAACAAGATATTGTTTTGCTTCTTTACTTATTAGACACTACTACTCCCTTGTTGCCCAGTCTTTCATCTGTTTAATATAGCCTCCAAAGACTCTTTAGTGAATGTATATTTGAGGTGTCATTCTACTTACAATGAAGTGTAAAGTGTTGAAAACTACTATCAAGACTTTAGCACAAAAAGAAATCAATCTAGTGATGGTAAACGGCCTGTGGTCTCACAGGGATAGTCTCATTTGTTAAAAATTTCAAGCCATACAAATGAAATATCCTTTCCCTTTGTAGAGAACTTTAGGTGGAATTCATGTGTAGGACACTTGCTATTGTTTTCCAGGCTGCCAACTACATGAACAATTAAAAACAAAGAGCATTACTTAGTACATATTAGCTAAATAACTAGCTTACATATTTTTTAGAAGAAAATTAATAATATATCTAAATTATTTAGTTAAGATTCAGATCTTTTTTGCTGCAGACATATGCCTACCAATATCTGTAGGAATTATCACAGTTTCCACATCTCACCTAGTTACTTAAAACTTCCTAATAAATTGTTTCCAGAGTTTTGTTTCCTTAAATTTTCTTTCTTCTCCATTTTAGACCATCACACGATGTTTGTTCACAACCTATTGGTGATATTCTAAACTCTAAATTTACAATCTGAGCTGCTAATTAGATTTTCATACCCAGGAGTGAAGTTTTGAAAGTCCTAAAGAAAAGGTGGCTTTTCAAAAAAAAAAAAAAAAAAAGAAAAAAGAAAAAAGAAACGAATGTTAAACATCTGAGGCATCTTTCTGAGATAAATATAGATTAATTAACAGAATTTGGCTCCAGCAAGCACAATATGAGACAATATAGTAATTCTTCTATGAAATAACCACAAAATTTTCTAGCTCAGCAGACTGATTTCTTGAATAATTTCAATCTCATAAAAAATCCTCTCTGCAGCTCAATCGTTCCTTGCACATATTCTGGTTTATAGTCTACTAATTTCCTGACAAATAAGGAAAAATTTGTACAATTTTTTTTCTTTTTGAACATTGTTGAACTCTTGATGGGAAGGTGAGATGAAGTCTATTCTACTCTCAATGGGCTGCTAATTAACCTTCAGCTACAGTTATCCTCGGTTAAATTTACTTAACCTCTATAAAGTTTAAGGGTATGTCTAGCTATGCAAGACTTTGTAATTCAGAGAAATGCAAGACTTAACTGAGCAAGTTCAGTTATAAGAAACAGTCTAGCAATTTGGCATTGAGCTTCTCCAGGAGTTATTTGGCCCACTGGATGATTTGCTGTATCACTGGATTTAATTACTTCATTATGTTTAGAAAACACTAGAGCATACCATTATACTGACTCCGTGGGAGTAAGCCACAGGTTACCAGTGACCATGATCAAAGATGATACCTTCACTGGTTCTCACAAAGGGACAAGTACTTCTTTGTCTCCTTCTTTCCTTCCTTCCTGTGGAGGGAACCAAGGCCAGAGGGACAGGATCCAGTCTACTTAAACAGAGGTATCTACCAGCATTTGAGATGCTCCAAAGTTACTGAGACATCTGCACAGGATGGGCAGACATGAGAGAAGCGCACACATCTGGAGCAGGATTGAAGCTGGATGGAATGCCCCACTGCCTCAAAGCGGATTTACTGGCATATGTCCAGGCAGCTGACCCTCCTCCCTGGTCTTAGGCAATGTGATCCATTCAAGGGTGTAGAGATCCTTTCTTCTGTGTGAAGTTTAGTTGAGATTAGTTGCAGGACCAGGAGCACAGGTAGTTTTTTCCTCTATCCCTTCAGTAGCGGAGAAGAATACTAGAAGGAACAGGAAAACCCATCTCATTAACACCTGGCTCAGAGGCTGGTGCAATCAGTGGAATTTTGGCTTCTTTGATCATGGGGAGGTTTACTCGGCACCGGGCCTGCTGATGACAGATGGAGTTCACCTGTCTCAAAGAGGGAAGAGGATTCTAGCCCATGAGTTGGCAGGGCTGATTGAGAGGGCTTTAAACTAGGTCCAAAGGGGGATGGGGATAAAACCCCGAACGCTGGAGATGAGCCTAGGGGCAGCAGGTCAGTCTTAGAGGGGAGATCAGTAGCCCAGTTAAAGTGCATTTACACCAATGCACGCAACATGGGCAACAAACAGGAAGAGCTGGAAGCCGTGGTGCAGCAGGAAGGCTATGACATAATCGCCATCACGGAAACCTGGTGGGACGAGTCTCATGACTGGAGTGCTGCAATGAATGGCTATAAGCTCTTCAGAAGGGAGAGGCAAGGAAAGAGAGGAGGTGTAGTGGCTTTATATGTTAGAGAGTGTTTT
>NW_009616891.1:0-26476 GCF_000690535.1 Cariama cristata
TTGAGAGAGGGGTGGGTGACCCACAGGGCTTGTAACCGGAGGATGAGGTGTGGTTTAAAAGATGATGTTTATCTTCACACTGGGAATGAAGTTATTAGCTGAGCTTTAGTTATGTTCAAAAAAAAAAAAAAATGGGGTAGAGAGTCTTTCCATTTTCTGCTCATTCCTAAGGAAAACAAACCACACTTCCTCACCAGTGCTTTTCTGGGACTACATGGGCGTGCTCAGGTATCCCTTGTCCGTATTACAACATAATTTACAAAGAACGCCAGATTTGAACAGTTAAATACTGGCTCTGTTTAATTTTTTCTTAGGAACAGCAGTGTAGGTAGAAGGCTATGCATACCAGTCGACCTTGCAGGTCTCACTCACAGTTAATCTCTACTTATAAAAGTAGGTTTCAAGCAGTAAAGTGTGTGTGTAATTTCCGTATATTTTTTGCAGGATCAGAACTTTACGTAACAAAGAACAGAAATGCAATGGATTTTCGTATAACTGTGGCCAAAAAAAAGGGAAAATAACAAAATTTAAGCTAGCAGAAAAAACCTGAAAAAAAATTTTAAAAAAAGAAAAATAAAAAGTTCCTGTTAATATTTGGAATGTGTGTAACAAATGTATATATATAGTTAAACAGGTCACGAGACTCTACCTGGGACAGAACTTGTGTTTCATGAGTTTGTTTTGAAAATACTGGTTTTCGTAAAGAAAATAATCTGGTGTGTTTAAATGTGTTTATGTATAGAATGAACTGACTGTCTTCCCTGTGTTTATCAGAACTAATTCGAGTTTTTTAATTGTATTAAGATTAATGGAGCCTATTGCACCTTCCATAGATTTGAGCAATATCAAATTAAGGTATCAGTATTTGTCCAATGCCACTAGACAAACACGTGTCAGCTATGTATGTACACCATTCATAATCTGTGTTTAAAATATCTGCATATGCATGCATCACCTTCCACATCTCAGGCAGAGTTCAGCGGCAAATGTTTGTCCCCAGTCTTCACGCATCTTGATTTATCTTTTCACGTGCAACAATCCCTGAAGTCTCTCCTCCAAAGCATCTTTCGTTTTGCGATGCGAATGCCGAGGTGTGGTCCCTCGCCTTTCCCCTGGCCCCTGCTCTGAGGCCGGCCAGGTTGCCCCTTCCCATAGAAAAGAGGGAGCTGCTCCCTGGGGTGAGATGTGCTGTCCTTCAGTACTCTCGTCTGCTCCCTGCCTTGAACAATGACGTGAACTGCAAAATATTGCCAGTAAACTGCAGAGTAGGCTTCAGAGGGCATTTTTAATCTTTTGACATGCTAATAAACACTATGGCTGAAAATACACATTTTAAAAACACTGAAAATATCATAAATTATGCTGAACGTGCTTAGGTATTCTTTGAATATTTTTTTTCTTTTATCATTCCAGAATTGTTGTCTTTTCAATCTTGATTGTTTGTTAGAATAATTGCATTAATCCTGTGTGAAATCAGAGTATTGATTTGTTTTGTTCTGGTCTGTTTTCTTTACTTCTCTAGGAAATACTTAACTTATTCCTCAGTTGAGATCTCTGTATTTTTAAAACTGTTCACTGGTTCAAAGAAATCTGAAATATATGGAAGTCAGAAGAGGAATATCTGTAAATTTGAGGGTAACTGTAATGGTTTATTTAGTTTGTGCTGGCAAGTTATTTAATCAGAAGTGTTAAAAGAATGTATACTGATTTTTTTACATGTTGTGTTGATTTACATTATCTGATCCTATATAGATGTAGGCTACACTTGAAAATGCATTTCGTGTAATTCCAATAAAAAAATAGAGACATAATTGCTACGCAGTTTTTATGGAGCTGAGTTTCTTCTACCTAGATTTCAGACATACCAGGTTACAGAGTGAGTGACAGGCATGACAGCTACACTCTTTTCCCAAGTGCTCTCTCTGAGATTAGAAAGAAAAAAATGCGATGGGTTTTTTTGATGGCAGGTCACCTCTGCACTCAAATTAGAATTTGTTGTCTTCTAAGTGCTTCTATGCAATTATATTTATGTACCACCAGTATCCTTAAGTGAGTGTGGTACATGCACTCTCATGTTCACGTACTTAATGCTCTTTTACAGTTTAATCTGAAAAAGATAGATGTTAAACCCACTTCATAAGCTGTCCATCCTCAAGAGGTAGTTATTTCTGTGTGTGATGGATAGCTTAAAAAAAGATAAGATAACCTGTTACAGGGATGCTTTTACATTTCCCACTTAATCATGTTTTTAATACAAGTAGAAAATCTGACTCATTGAGGCATTTCTTTGAGATACTCTATTGAAGACTGTAGTTCATTAACTGCTGAAATGAATACACTGGTCCATAAGTATATCTTTGGGTATGAAAGAATACGAGTACTGTCAAGTTCAGAAGTAACTGAATAGTAGCTAACTCAGTACAATGTACTAATAAGAATAATTTTAGAACCTATTTTTGAACACAATGATTTGGAAGATCCATTTGAGTGTCAATTGATTAAAGAAGGAGACTTCTTAAGCTCTGGCATCCCAGCTGTAATGTACTGAAGAAGTGGACTGTGGAAAGGCTGCAGTTGTCCAGTTGGTAGCCATGAATGTGCCATGCGTGGGCTTGAACTTGCCAAGGTTGACCAGGTTTGCAACACAGGGAACTGCTATTCACTCTAGCATTTCCTACTTGCTGATTAGTTAGACGAATCCTTCAAGTTTATTCACATTTGTTATTTTTAAAGGGGTTTATTATTCTTATCTGTGTCTAGTAAAAGGTATTAAAAATCAGTTTTTTCGTGATCAATTTATTTCTGGCATGTGTGCATGTGCACACACAGAACTAACATGTCATATGGTACCAGAGAAAATTACAGATGTTATCAAAGTATTAAGGTTATTAAAGGGTGTCTTTTGCATTTTTTGTTACATTCATTGATAATAAAGTATACAGCCTGCATAGTAAATTGAGAATTGGCAATAAATAATGCTTGGAACAGATTTAAATTATGTGGAAATTGTTGAAGAGATGTGGGGACAGAGGGCAAATCAGTACCTATCGGAATGCTCTTGAAGCATCCCAAGCCTCACATTTAGTCTGAAATCGTGGCTTTGTTGAAATTAAAGGAAATTTTGTCATCAAATTCAAAAGACCGGGGAATTTCCAATGTAAATGTGTGTGACATCCTGCTGCAGAAGTGGGATGTCTGTGTAGTGGAAATTTCCATGCATATAATATATTTTAAAGTAGTGGATATGTATTTACTAAACTTTCCTGTGGACAACTGGAAAATGTGCTAGACCAAATGTATGTACAAGGAGATTACTGGAGAAGAATTGCAGTTATCCAGAATGCACTGAGAAAAGGAGAGGCTCAAATCACATGCGGTCACTAGAAACCCTACGTCTGTTTTTATGAGTGGGACTGTTAACTTGGTGCTTCCTCACATTACACTGTGTGTATTGTTTACTGTAATAAATTTGTGCTACAGTTTCTTTTTTATACTCTGTTTACATTCACTTCTGATTTGCATTTACCCTGAGGTGTTGATACAAACTGTTAGATAGCAGGTTGCCAGGAGTGCAGCTATGGAACTGCTGGTCATGGCAAGAGCTGTGTGCAGAACTATGCCCTCTGAAAGGGAGTATATTTCAATATAATGTCTTCTTTTGCCAAAGTTCTTGGGTGGTAGTGAAGCTATGAGATTCAAGGGGAAAGCCAAATGCTTTGCAGGTGCTGAAGACAATTCAAGATAATTTATGATAATTTAAGACATAAATTAATTCAGAAAAAATGGAAAGCATCTTGGCCTCCCAGTATGTTAGAAAAACAAAAGGCAATTAAAAAAAAAAAGCCACAGAATGTTCTTCAGTCCAAGACAATCATGCCAAAAATAGCAAGAATTAGTTGTCTTAGCTGAGGGGAAGATACATTACAGTTTTGCATGGTGGTATGTACCAAAAGAAGTATTCGAGTGTTGCTGCAGGAGTTTGGCAGGAATAGAAGCACATTATACGCTCCTGTCACCTGGCTGATAACTATCTGGGAAACTTGCTCGAGGGGTTGTTCTATCCCACATAGATATCAGCAGGAGTGTTGCCACTGATGCTAGCGAGTGAAGGATATCGGGACTTATTTAAATGTATACTGAACTGCTCAGTTGAGCACCGTTACTGGCTTCAGTGGCATTTCTCACCGATTAATCATTGCTCGTTGGTAGAGCTGGAATAAAACTCAGCAGTTCCTGGATTCTGTTCCTGTGGTTAGGCCGCCAGATCACACTGTCCCTCTGGAGGTCCCAGTAGACAATAACAAGCAGACAGTAATTTAACTAGAAATAGAAAATGGGGGAAGTAGTAACAATAAATTCGTTAACACAGTAATTATTAAAGTGAAGAGAATCCTGCACATGAAGTAGTTATGCTTTAAAATTATCCTCTTAAAAAGAATAAAGTAATAGTAGGAGGATCAGACAATGAAGAAAATGAGAATAACTACATCTTCTTGGGGGAATTGACCTACTTTTTGGCCTTGGTGGTAAAGATGACCTTGTTTACGTGGACTGTTCATAGGCAGAGCCAAAGTGAAATATGAAAGAAGCGTATACTGCCCTGTGGCAGGGTATCTGCTGTAAAAGATGAAGCTTTAAAGACCTTGGCTTGGTTGAGGCTAACACGCCAGAGCTTGTCTGCTGCGCATCTCATGCAACAGTGGGGTGGCTCATCTTAGAGGACAAGAATGACTCTGAATATGGAATGATAATCATTCCATACAGAATCTGTATGACATTTGAGTTTATGGTCGATAATTTTTTATGTTTGCTGCTAGGGCACTGCTCAGGGGCTGTCTGGAGTCAGCCTTTCCGTCAGCGTGGTGGGGCTGGGTATCTCCCACTTGTGCAGCTCCTCAGGCTGACGCCGGGCTGGAGGCAGTGCAGAAGTCGTTTCCAGCCATTTGCATCTCTCCAGTCCCAAGTGTTTTTACCAATTACACTCGGGTACTATACTGATGAATTAGATGTAAATGCCAAGATGGGTAAGACTTTTTAAAAAAGAAGCATAGAAAAAACTATACTATTGGTGGGGCAGTAAAGAGTGTGACAAACAAAACATGTATTCTGGGAAACATCTGGAAAATCAACAGAAAAGTAGGAGAGATTGCAGAAGGACTGACATTCAAAGTACAGCATAGTTCAACCTGACTATAGAATAAAAATGCCCAACAGAGTTTTAAAGCTGTATTTCTCTCATATTTGTTGTATTTCTCTTCTGAGCTGCTAGTTACACTGCAGCATGTACCTGTATAGCTAACAGATAACTCAGGTACAGCTAACAGCAGCAATGAAGCTACAGTGTATGGCAGGTTTCATCTATGGTGGTACCTATATAAACCTGAAAAAAACTGTCTCACTTTTATCTACATGTTGTAATTGTCATTTTTGAATGGCAAGGTTGACAGTGTAGTCAGAGCAGCCGCACGCTGTGTTGCTGTTGTTTCAATTGGAGAGGTAAATGTTTAACAGCAGTAGTTTGAAAATGGGTCATTACAGTACGAAATTTGCTGAGAGTTTTGGGAACTGTGTTTATTTAATGATGTTTGCATAGTATCATTCCTCATCATGGACAAAGCTAGGAGGAAGAACTGTTTCTAATTTGTGTAATCTCAGTAGCCATCCAACTATTTGGCACCATCTATCTCATTAAGCCCTAATAGAGGGTGTTGAATTGTTTCAACACACTTGCTACATTATTCAAAAATGCTGCACAGATCCGGCTGATAGTGTATGTAATGACCCTAGCTGTACTAAGAATAATCAGGGTTGGGTTAAAGAATGGTGCTACTGTCGTTATTGCATATTTTGAAAGTATCTCTCAATTCATATAATACTAAAATAAAAAGGCAATTCTAAGCTCCTCAATATACACACTCTTCACTGTTTAAGAAGTTTTAATCTGCTCTTGGCCCTGCATGGAATAATTGTTCTTAATAAGTGCATAAGAATGCCATACTTCCAGAAAATTAAATGTAGATATAAACATAAAAACATTATCACTCAAAACTGCAGTGATGCTTTCTTTTTACTTAAGATGGTCATCCTTTGTCGTTGGCAAAATCAAAGACTGGGTTTGAAGATTTCTTGTGGTGAAGACATAAACCTATTTAGTGATTCCTTATGTAAATGGTATATAAAATTAGAATGTAATTCCACAAAATTGCTTGCTCTATTTTTTCAGGATTTTAATAGCTTGGGGATAAGACTGATTTCCCACTGCTTTGCACTTTTTGTAGTCATGTAGATTGTTGTACAGGATGTGCAAAGTGAATATAAAATGCTACCATTCGGTTTTGACACAAGCACATATGCACGAAGTCAGACCTACTATATCTGAATGGTAAGGACATCTATCTGTGTGGAGATTGTAACTGGTCTAAATGAGGGTTCCTGAAACACAGCTCATTCAGGTCACTTGGCACGTGGGGGACACAGCTGTGGGCTGCAAAGCCACGTGCTTCTTCACTGTCCGATCCCTGTGTTCAGTTTTACAGCAATTGTACAAGGCTTTTGGCAGGTGAATCGTCTGACCACACTTAGAAAACCAATGGTCTTAACCAGTAACAGAAAGAGAGACTTCTGCAGAAGTGCTGGAGAAGCCTGAGTGGCTGTGTGCAGTTGTGTTCCTGATTCACATCTCACTGTCAGGAGTCGTGCATTTCTAAACAAAAGTAATTAGGATAACATATTAGTTCTGCATTTGATATCTGCTGGTTTTATATTGCATCTGAACTAGACTTTTTTTATGATCCCATATTTGAGATGTTTAATGTGCAACAGTACTTTTCCAAGTTAGCTTCAAACTCTTATGGATCTCTGGTTGGACTGGCTAATCAAGGGGGAGTTTGCTAGCTCAGTAAACCTCAGTATAGCAGCCAACTTGGAAATATATCTCATGCAAATTTGAAGAAAACATTCCCTCTTGGCCCTACAGTCATTCATTTGAAAACAATAGCATAAACATAATAGAGATGTTCTGATCTCTCTTGGGCCAAATAGGTGATTATAAAAAATAGTTTATTTTCTTACTCTGTATTACAATCAAGGTCTGTAATCAACATCTATAAAACAAAGGATCCAACCAGATCTACACAGCCAGTTTGTTGTTATACAGTCAGAGCCAAGTAACCATGTGTGAAAAACACATCAGTACTAACACCTTTCATCCCTACAGGTGCAGTTATTTAGTTTTGATTCCCTGGGATGGCTCCCAGTCTGTTGTTGGCTGGCTGTTATCAGGGGTAAATTCTTTGTCAAGAGAATGGCCCAGCAGCAATCTTCCGTGCTGTGGTTCTGTATGTACTTAATTTCAATTTCCAGGGAGTCTTGCATAGCACAGATACTGAAAACAAGCTCTGAGCTCTCAGAGATGGCTATTTGTCCTTTTTATATGTAGCATGTTCAGTAGTGATTGAATAATAATACAGGGGATACTGGAATTTTAGGAAAATTAAGTAATTATCATGTGTGTGGAAAAAACGCTATTTGTTAACACTTCAATCTTGTAAAAATGTTTCAAAAACTTTTGGGATGGCAAGTGTTGAAGAGCTTAAACTGATGGATGCCCTACACAGACAAAAGGAGTTTCTATTGTCTGATGCTCCTAAGAATTTGCTGAAGCGTCAGTTAGGACTGAAGAATGGACATCAGCACAGCACTGAAATTAAAGTGGCAGAATACAACTTTGAAAACATTGAAAAGTGGGAGAGAATAAGGAGCAGGTGCCTGCCTTAAACCACAGCATTGCTTGGGAGCACTGCATGGTAAACTGACTTCACATCATGTGGCCGCAACAAGCCACAGAGATCTTTTGCAGATTGAATGTACGACCAGCCTTGCCATGACAGGGAAATGAAATGCAAACAAAGGATGCTGCAACCTGGCAAAAGCTTTATATCCTGGGAACAACTGAGATTTGTGATGGCTGCCTCTTGGGTCATGTATATGGGAATTCATCGAAAATGGGACCCGAAAGCTTCTATACCAGCCTTTGACCAGAAGCTCAAGCAACAGTTTTGCAGTTGATTATTTCATTCAGTTCTCTCTTTCTTTCACTTTTTCTTAGGTGCTGCCTTAATTAACCTTAATCTTAATTAACCATGCTTCCAGTATGGCCAGAGGAAAGAGAGAGGGGGAAACACAAAGGCACAGGACAAGAATGAAGAAGTATTTTTTGACTGAAAATTAAAAACTAGTGAGGCCTCCCAAGAAATTTAAAAATACATAGTGCAAACTGAGGCTGTCAGTCCAGGCTCTCTCAGACTTTCCAAACCTGGCTGCTCCCATACTGAACAGCTGCCCTGCTGAAGGCAGCTCTGCTTTTGGGCTATCAGGGCAGGCCGTTCCGATCCCAGTCAGAATTTCTCACTGGTTTATGTTCAGGTATTCACAGGAGCAGGAACGGGAACACAGGTCTTCTCTTCTTCCTTACAAGTGCAAAGTAAGGGAAAGGCCCTGATTACGGTTTCTCCCTGGCCCTCCAAATGCTTTTTGGGCTTCATAGATGCTGACAGCATGCATTGTGAAAAACCTTCATCAGAAGGACTGTAACAGAATGCTTTGTAAGCTGGTCATTAGCACTGACCTCTGAGAATCGGTGAGATGGGCTCAAAGCTTCTCAAACTGAGGTGACAGTGGAATCTGGGTTGTGTCTGTGGGTGTGGGTGTGGGTGACCCAAGGAAAGAAACAACTCAGCTGTGGTTCCCAGCAGTGCTTCAGCAAGAGCTAAATGCCTCGCACAATGCCACCAAAAGCTGGGCTGTTCCAGACAGTTCTGTAACTGTGCGGCTGCAAGGGAATTTGAGACCTGCCCTGTCCCCCTTTTCTTAGATAGGATCAAATGTCTCTGATGATTTTACCTAGCCTGTTCTTAACATGTCCAGAGCAGATACCTAGCTACGTAAAGAGCTTTAGTCTTGAAAAATGGTCACTTAAAGGCAACTTATTCTCTTTGTGGATCCATCTCCTGAGTTCAAATGAAAATACTGAAGCAGTTTTTATGCAACCTTTTTGGTAAGGTGGGGAGAGCAGAGAAGAGGCACCTCAAGCACTTGAGTGTATTTCTGAAGGCACAGCTGCTCCGTACTCAGTACAAGTCCTAGCAAGAGATCACGTACCACCTGGGGACTGGCAAAGCCAGCCTGCCTCTGCCTGCGTGAGCCATCTCCTCTCTCGGGGCTCTGTGCCTCGTGGTGAGCAGTTGTTGGAAACTCTTGCTGAGAGCTGGCTAGATCCCAGGTCACGGAAGGTAATCTGTTGCATTCACTGCAGTTTTCAAGTTGTCCTCATTGGATGTTGAAGATTGTATCAGTATTTTTGCACCCCTAATTTGCAAGTGATTTGTACTCCCAAGTTGTGGGAACAAATAATTCCATGTGTAATTTAGAAGATGTGGCCTGTGGAGTCTATTTGCAGTAACCGTATTAGTTAAATTACCAGTGTGATTAAGTGTAAGAATGAATGTGCTTTCATAAATGCCAAAGCAATTATTTCTGGTAATTTATTCCACTCCTTCCAATATGGCTGCAAGAGTCTGAAGTAGTGCTTTTCAGATAATATATTCCATATTTTGTGATGGGGACTTGAGAGAAAGTTCTTCTTTTTAGGGCAATTAGATTATACAAATTCAGAGAACATTTTCAATGTTCTTTCTTAAGAGTTTAGTAAATTCTGAGTAGAACGATTTTCAGTGTAGATGGTCAGCAGCATACTTAGCAACAAAGTGCACTACTGAACTCTCTTGTTTCCTCATCCTTTCATTTGGTAGGATTAAAAACAGTGTGCATGAGGTGAGTATATATGTATATATACTTTATGGTTATAAAACCAGCCCCCACTTTTACAGTGGCACCAGTTACATGTTTACATCTGTGTTAGTGTCAGATGCATTCCCAAATTATTCATCTAGCTAGAGATTAGCATCACCTCAATTGAGTGCATTCAACTATATCTTCATTTTCACAAATGTTTTGGGGAAATGGTCTATCTTAAAAGGAGAGGAACAACTTTAAAACATAATGTTAGTTTGTTCCTTTTGGGCTGTGTCCAGTACAGAATGCAGCCACATGAGTAGTTGAATTAGCACAACTGAGGAGGTTTTAGTTTCCAGGCAGGATTGAGGGGAAAACAGTTTGGATTCACTAGAGCAGTAAGAACCTTCAACCGGATCTTCTACCAGCAACAGCTTGGAAGTATGGCACCAAAGGCTCTTTCTTTGAGTTGAGTAACTACTTTGCGTTTTCATTGCTACTTGCAACCTTTGAAGTATTTTAATGCTGAATTTATGAAATGCAAATTACGGATTATGTAAATACTGTCTTTGGTTTTAAATTGTTTGAGGAACTGTGGGATTTTTTTTGGTTTATTACATTTTTCCAGGGACCCCTGTATTGCTAGTATTGTGGGCAATCAAGTGTAGGCTATTTCTCATGTGTATTATTGCATATTAGCTTAGCCAAGCTTAATCTGAAAGAATATTATCTCTAAAGCAGTGGCTCAGGAGTCATGCCTGTGATCTGGATGTTCTTCTATACTTCTATTTCAAATTGTCATTTTGCTGTTAAAAAATCTTCAATTTGTATTTCAAGAAACATCAACATCATGATTAGGAGCCTTATTGATGAAAGGTCAGATCTTTCCCTTTTGAAACTATCAGAGAGCTCTGCCTGTTTCTGTTGAGAACTAGAAAATAGTTATTCACATAGCCTCCTTTCAACCCTTCTTAAATTCAGTGTTAAGGTCAAAATAATTACTGTTTACCACCCGCACTTACACAAAAGTTGGATGTGCTATGCATGTCTAACTTTCATGTTGTATCAAAGTTGTATCTTCTCAGCCATCGGCCTGTCTTCATGTGAACCAGAGCACTTAGTTAGAATGAATGCAGGAAAGTAAAACTGCTTAAAAATAAGATTCAGAGGGATGCTAAGAACAGCTACACATGTGCCTCTATGAAGACTTGCATGGCAATTGCATCAGTTCTGCCTTGATTTCTCAGTAAATTGATGTGCAACAGATGTGTTGATTTTTTTTCTGTCAATGTTCTGCTAGAGTGAAGGCATACAGACTTATAATTCTAATTCAGAAAAAAATCTGCCTTACTAATTAATAAAAGTTACTGTATACTCCTTCACATATCACATATTCAAACACATATTTATCCCAAACCCCAAAATCTTTGAAAGATACGATATGAAGAGATTGAAGAATCATGCAAGATGGAGATGTTCTGTTAAATTTACATTAGAGAATTCGTGTTTGCAACAATGAACCGAGAATGGCCACCATTCAACAAGGCTGAACAAAAATGAATGCTTACTCCTCAAAAGAGCTCTTACAATGGAAGAGTAGTATCCTGTAACAATACTTGAATGAAAAGAGCGTAGGGCTTGAGGAGTTGTGTGCCTTTCATATGTAACTATAACGCAGTGTACCTTTTCTACAAAACTATAGCACTTTTTTTTTCCCCGGGCAGTTTTGCGGGAATATGTCTTTGATATAAGTAGTTGGATTTTAGAACAACTCTTGACCAGTGTTGGAAGTCAGTTGCCAGTTTTCATTGCTTTAATATAAATAATAAAACCAGCAGATGCTTGGAACTGTACAACCCAATAGAAATTAAATTGTTGACTTCTGCCCTGCATTTTTCATTTGTCATGTTAGCCTGTATCTTTTTTATTTGTATTTATTGCACCAGATATTGATGGGCATTTTCAGAAGTAGTTTTGATGTAGTAAAAAAATTATTTCACTCTGTTGGATACTAAATTCAAGTGGGTAGCTGAAGGTCTAGAGGAAAATTATTGCTTCTGTTTTTTTAGTGTGCTGGTTAAAAGTTATGGTCTTAAGGAATGCATAGAAGGCCTGTAATAAGCAATATGATTTGAACCACTCATGATACAGCTATAGAAATGTCTCGCTGCTGCTAAATGTTGCAAAGTTATTAATTTTTCTTGACAAGGGGCCAGTGAGTTTCAAAGTGTTTTGGGTGTCTATTTCCCACTTCACTAAAATTCCCGTGTTCTTTATCTGACCTAATATCCCTCCTGACTGAAGGGCCTGGGAGACTTCAACCCACACTGCAGCCTGTAGAACAAAGTGGCACTGAGTCTGGACATTGAAATCGATGTCCTTCTCCTATTCCCTGTCCAAGGGTGCAGGTGCTCTTCCTCTAAGCCAGCCTCTGTGCTCACACATTCTCCTCGGGGTGTGAGAGCCCATATCCCAGGACAATCTCCTCCCTTGCTCATTTTGTTTCTCAAATCCCTAGAGCTTCACTGACCCCACAGGTCCAGCAGTTCTTCTGACCTCTGGTACATGATGAGCCAGAGAAGGTGTCAAGGGTAGCAGAGGCTACAAACAGCTGCAGAAGAGGACAAGTCCCTAGATATCCCAGGATACTGGATATTACTCTACTCTCATTGTATCAATATTTAAGAATTCTGATATTATTTAGTGTCGCGTACATTTAGTTACTGCTGTTTTATAATATTATATCATACATCACTGTGCTGAAACCAGGGGGTATTGAACATATAAAAGAAACTGGAATACAGAATTCCATGCCCCATTGCAGGGAACAGCATTTAAAATCAGAAATTACGTGGAGTGACTATCTTATTCATGAAAGAAAAACTGAAGCTTCATTCCTACTCATTTCTTTCTTTTCTTTTTCTGTTTTGGTTTTTTTTTTTTTTTTTTTTTGTCTTTTGGTGGTGCTTTCAATATATCTTCTAGCTGAGGTCTTGATCAAAATTCCTCCAGTAAAATGCTACTAAGTTAAGTTTTGAGTTTTGGTTTTTTTTTTCCCTTGTCTGATACCCAGCTATCTGTCACTTTGCTGTTTTTACAACTAAAATTAAACTATGCAAAAAGGTACAAAAATTGTTACTCTTGGAGGTGGTAATAGCGTATCATATTATGCATAAAAGTCAATACTATATTTTTTAGATATAAAGTTAAAGCAGCTAGTGAAATGAGAAGAGCATGAATAGAGAAGAAAGCATGGGAAGGGTTCTTGATTTGTTGTTTACTGTCCTCACTAATGGATATCTGTAACTTGATTTAGCACATAATGACCAAATGTTTTTAAATCAAATAATTCATCTGAATTAGAACATTCCTGAGGCACTGCAGGTTTTGAAATAATGGTAACATTTTAATTTAATTCCTAAGAGGGATGTATTCATCCAGAGAAAACATATTTTAAACAGGCTAGACCATGGATAGTGTAAATCTGTTTACCTCCGTGGGCAGACTTGTGTCGTGTGTATGCTGGCTGCCCTTGGAAAGCAGACGGTGACAGAACTAAGATCCTGTGAAAGAGATTTACGATGCTGCTTGCCTATTATTTAAAAGTTGGTAATTTTTAAATGGAAGTTTTGGTACAGGTCATTAATTTCTGGCTTTGAGTGGTTTTGCCATGTGGAGTGGTGGTGTGCTGCCCAAACCGGTGCCCCACGGGGCCGCCCGGCTGTGACAGCGCCGTGCGACGAGGGCTTCTCTTTTGTCTCCGCAGAAGCAGGGGGCAAGAAGCTACGGAGCACCGTCCAGAGGAGCACTGAGACAGGGCTGGCCGTGGAGATGAGGAACTGGATGACCCGTCAGGCCAGCCGCGAGTCAACAGATGGGAGCATGAACAGCTACAGCTCTGAGGGAAAGTAAGCAGCAGTTATAACTGTGGTTACCTGATGTTTCTCCATGAAATGTAGTTAGACAAAAGTGCGGTGAGTGCTGTAGGTCCTGTTCAGTCAGAATTCCCTTTACAAGCTAGTGACATTGATGGACCAAGCCCAGGTCTTCCCCTGTGACCGAAAGAGTCTCCCACTGTTGGTGCAGGACGGATGAGGATCATTTCTGCCGTGCCCTGAGAAAGGCACCTGGTGGGTCAGAGCATCAGCGTGTAGTGTGGCAGGAGGGGAAGCAGGTGTGGTGCAGCGGGTAAAACACAGAAACGGACAGGTTCTCTTCTGAAAACTCCTCACATACATGTGTGCTTTGCAGTGCAAAGCATTTCCAGGTGTCATTCACTGGGCTTCAGTGTTTTGCAAAGATTCTGCTAATTAATCCTGAGGAAATGATCTGGGCAGAAGTATGAGACTGTCATGCATTATGCTTTTCATATAGAAGACTTCTGCTGAGTGGTATGTCTAAGATGTTGTCCAGAAAAATCTTACTGTGGATAGATTTATTAGTGGTATTCACAGCACTGGACAATACACCTATACTGGACAACGTATCTTACACATCCAAGTTGATGCACTATATACATTTGAGATGGACAATTTATTTATGGTTGGACATCACAAATCTCATTAGTTCTTGTTGCCTTGTAATGGGTCACAGATAATATATGGCAAGAATTTGAATTTTAAGTTACTTTGGTCATTTGCCACAATGGATTTCAGTTCCGTTATTGAATAGATATCATTGTCAAAGACGTTTTTAAAAAAATGATCATAATGAATGGTGATTTTAAAAGGCGCTTTTAAAAATGGTGACCAGTATTCAGTCTGATGAAATAATTTCACTGGACACATTTGACATGCAGCTATTGAGTTCACGTTGACTGAGAAACGTGAGCAGTTTCACTTTCCTGTAACTGAATTACTGGTAAGAGCATGTACTACTACCTTACTGAACTGGTCTTGTATGAATACTACAATAATTAACAGTGGTCTTTAATATATTGGGAAAAAAGAGCATGATGGAAAAATATTACTGTGGAAATTAGACTTAGTGGGGACTAGTGCTTCCTTCACCTGTTTGTTTATATGGTGGAGGCCAAATTGCTGCTTGGTGAACACTGTGAAGTTTTGAAAATTACAGTAATTGTTTTGTAATCTTGTCAGTGTGAGTTCCTTGTGAGCAGTAGTACCGAAAACATGAACGCTAAATGCAAAACATCTAGAAAACTAAAAAGGGCAAATGCAAGTGTATTTATTTTTCTTTTCAATATTATTTTTTAGTTTGATTTTCCCTGGTGTGAGGTTGGCTGCAGACAGCCAGTTCAGTGATTTTCTGGATGGACTTGGTCCTGCGCAGCTTGTAGGACGACAGACTTTGGCAACACCATCAATGGGTAAGCATTTATGTCTTATAGATATGATATAACCTACTGGGTCTGGTAATTAGAACGTAGAAATTATCTAGATTCTAGGTCTTTAAATACAGATTTCCCATGTGGTTTTGAACAACTCAGTTAAGACCAAAACTATAACCTCAGCTGAAGTTGAACATAATTGTGGATGCTCATTACAACACTCAAAAGTAGAAAGGTGCTTTGAAAAATTCATTCTTTTATGTCTTCTTCAGTTTTCCGTCTTCAAAATGTGGCTAATGAGACCAGTCCTTTCTCAGAATCACTTGGATAGTATTGAATAAAAATGGGAATTTAGGTGCGAAGTATTTGTTACTGTTGTGCTTACAGTTTTTTGCATTCAATTTTTTCATACCTTGTATTAAACTAGAGGCATAGTGAAGAGATTTCAAGCAGTTTTACAGAGCTGCTTTGTACTAATGCCCTTGCTGCCTTTTTTTAATCTCAAATTCTTAAGACAAAAAAAGAATTTAATTTGAAGTGATAGGGGCATGGGAAATGGGAGGCAAGATGTTATTGCAGGGTTTTTTAATTGTTTCCTAATGTAAATAGCGGTGAAGAGGATAAATATTAAATTATCTAGTAGTGTTAAAATCCAGATCATACTTAGTGGTGGAATTCAGATGGTACAAGTCATCACATATTCATTCTAGAAATTCCCCTAACTTTTCATATTTTTAGGTATTTCTGAATTACAATGCCAGGATTTCTTTTTGTTGTCTAGGAGATATCCAGGTGGGAATGATGGACAAGAAAGGACAACTGGAAGTAGAAATAATCCGAGCCCGTGGCCTTGTTGTAAAACCAGGTTCAAAGACACTGCCAGGTAAGGAAGAAAAATCTTAGCAACAAGAATAGAGTTCTACCCAAAAAATCCAACAAACCCCCAACTTCTGAGACTTTACTCTTCGTCTTAGGTAAATGCTTAGCAAATTCACCTATCAGTAGATTACAGTTTTGTACACTGAAATACATAATGTATTGAAATCAACCCTAAAAAAAAAAAAAAATTCAGAGTGGTGTCTGGACTACCAGAAGACACAAAAGTGTTTTAATAATAGTAAATGAGTACTTGGTTATGGGGTAGAAAGTAAGGTATATACTGAAGATGTGATATAGGAATCTTAGGGATGAAGAGGGAATCAACAAGAGGTGTGGAACAGGTACCTACTTGAAAAGTAGACCAGTATTTGATACTTACTCCATATTTTATAATCTGATGTCCTATAACACTATGTGAAAAGGACAATATAATTATATTTTTAGCAAGCTCTTCTGCCAAAATAGAAATTGTGTCAGAGTCTTTTCTTCACTGATTTTCACCTTGTAGATAATTTAAAATTATTAACAATTTGGAGCATTGATCCAAATCTCACCAAAGTCAATGCAAGTCATTCGTTTACTTAACAGGCCTATTTTGCATACTGTACAGTATAGGGATACTATATATAGGAATATCTGATTTTTCCAGGTCAAAATCTGAATTGTTTCATGGCAAAAGAGACATATAAAAAAAAGTAAATAAAAAATTGTACCAGGGAGAAAAAGAAAGAAAACGCATGGATGCTTTGCATGTGAATAAATATTAATATTGCTTGTGGAGATCTGTTCATATAAGTTATATATTCAGTAAAAGGCAGGTTTTATCATACGGTGATAGAACAGTGCCTCTGTTATGCAAAAAAATCTGGACTTCTTCTTTACTTAGCTGTTCTTTATTTTCTTTCTTCTAAGCACCATATGTAAAGGTGTATCTATTGGAAAATGGAGTCTGCATAGCCAAAAAGAAAACAAAGGTAGCGAGAAAAACACTGGAACCACTTTATCAGCAACTTCTATCATTTGAAGAAAGTCCCCAAGGAAAAGTTTTACAGGTAATTTGCATCAGTATTCTTCTGAATCTGAAAATGTCACCTGTACAGTTCTGTCCTTTCGTGCTTCATTTGGCAAGTTCTGCTATGTCAAATACTTGTTGAGCAGATAAACACTACAGAAATAACTGTTGATGCAAGCAGAAAGTGCTGAGCAAAAGATAGTTGTAGATTGTTTTGCTTCTGCTATATGTATGGGCTCCTTCTCTCAGTGGGCTTTCTTTAGTATCATGGATAATTGCTCTCTTACTGCCCAGGTCATTTCTGTCACTGCATCATGATTAATATACACAGAACTAAACTAGGTCAGCAGTCAAATACTTCATTCCTTACTATAATTAAATAAGCAGAGACATTTGACGATTCAGATTGAAGCTTTTACAATTTTTGCTAAAATTCTTCTATTTTCTTTTGTTTCCTTTGCTAACAGATAATTGTTTGGGGAGACTATGGACGTATGGATCACAAATCCTTTATGGGAGTGGCACAGATACTTTTAGATGAACTGGACCTGTCCAACATGGTGATTGGGTGGTTCAAACTCTTTCCTCCTTCTTCCCTAGTAGACCCAACTTTAGCTCCTCTCACTAGAAGAGCTTCCCAATCATCTCTTGAAAGTTCAACAGGACCTTCGTATGCTCGCTCATAGCAGCTGTGAAACTGTTGTCATAGCAACCAGCGTTACAAAAAAAAAATAATTACAGGTCGCAAACCCTGGTAACACTGCATGCTTAATGTTGTGTCTTCTGAGCCTGTTTCTAGGGCTGCAACGCGATCCTGTGTTCTCAAGGAAGTTGCACACATTGTGCCCTACGGAAGGCCCTCAGGTGAAGGACTGAAGTCATGAGGAACTGATAGGTTTGGAGTTCAGGGACACTCAGTTTTGGTCCAATCTGAAGCCATGGACTAAACTAAAAGAATCAATCTGTTTCATGCAACAAAAGTCCTTTTCAATGGCATATCTATTTTGTTGCTCCCGTTTCTTTATTTATCTGCCCTCCCCTCCTAAAGCTTGGTTATGCCACAGAAATGGAGTTACCCTCCCATGAAGCCATGTTACAAGTCAGTAGATTAGCAGACATTGGAAGAAAAGAAGAATGTAAGGATGCTGGAAAAGTCAACTGTCATTTGAAACAGTTGCTTGAGATCCGAAAACTCTTCATACTGAAAAGGTTCAAGACTTAAAGTGGCAGGCTTCATACCTCCAACTATAGATACATTGAAACCCCAGATATGATGGACTCTCTGAAAAACAGTTCTGTGGATATACTGTACTGTATGAAATTAAAGAAACTTTTTTGCATGGACACAGATTTAGCTGAACACTTAAATTATTTTCTTGGGGCTGCAACTTGAAAAAAAAAAGAATAAATCAGCCATTTTCAACAATTTATATTATTTTTAAAAATAAATTTCACTAGTGCATGGTTTTAAAGGGAAGAGAATGCAACAGGGTGATACAAAGACACACCACGTTTATCATTCTTTAAACCAGTCATGGTCTGTATTTTTGCAGACGTATATTAAAAATAAAAAAATAATTTCTAGCAAATATTTAAAATTCTGTTTATGTGACAAGAAATAAGTGTAATATATTAAATTTATTTAAATGTAAAAGGTACAAGCCTTGTAAAGTTCAACATAATGTGCAAATTGTACACTTCTTTTACCTCTTCCTTTCTCTATCTCTCCTCCAAGTCTCCCTTCTTCCATTTGCTCTTTTTCCCCTCTACCTCCCAGGATGATCATCATATTCTAAAATGGCTACCTTTTGACTTATTACTCTCTTATGCCCCATATTTTGTTCAGGGTTGCAGATTGTTCTGCATTTCTGAATTATTTGAGAAAAATATTGTTTAAGAACTTACTTTTTTTCAAGCATGTTGAAAAGGATTTTGCAACATGGCTTGGGAGTACATTAATGTAATTCAGCATGTATTTGATAAAGAAGATATTTGAACTTTTTGCAATTTATTGTACAGTGCATGGTAACTTATTTTCATTTTTTCTCACCTTCAAATTGAATTCTACAGCAAAATACTGGAATCATGTGGCCATTGTAAGATGTCTTCAATAAATTTGTTTTCAACACCAGCATCTTTCATTCAAGGGTTGAACTATCATTTCTTGAAGGTTTTTGGAAAGAGGAAAAATTAAGTACCTGGTTGATTTTTAGGAAATAAATTTAAACACTTTTATTTGCACTAAACCAAATAATTGCTACATTTTTGAGATTACAAAAGCAACAAAGGTTACTAATTCATACAGTTCTTCTGCTGTAAAGTTCAATTTTCATAAACTACATTTGTGTTGCAAAAGACATAATTAGGTAATATCAGTCTGGAAAATATCAGTCTTTGATTCGTAAAATAGCCTTAAGGAAAGCTTATCAGTACCACTCAATCAGCTATTTGACACCATTACCAGAACCTTCAGTGCAGTCAATGGATCTTCAAAAACCTATTTTTTGTAGCAGACAGTATCTACCGTTGGGTGGTGCTGCACGTTCAAGCTTCTCATTAAATTACATTATTTAAAGGGAATGTAACTGACTAACATTTAATAACAAAAAAATCCTTTTTTCCTGGGTCTTTGTATGCCTTTAATACTTATTTAAGGTTTAATACTGAAACCTTGCAATAATTTTTGAAATATACATTACATTTACCTGTAAGACCACACAGAATTATTCTGATTTTATTTGAAAATCTGTTGGAGTTTCCCATTAAGAAATTGTACATGCCTCATAAGAGGGCAAAAGTAATAACAGTATCACTTAAAATGCCTTTTACTTTGTGCAATATCATATAAATCAAGATTGTGTCTTGTCTTCAGAGTTTATGTAATGGATTTTGTTAAGTTAATGGACAGACTGGTAAAATTATATTTATTGAAATAATTTAGACACCTGTCTACCAGCAGCAAATAAATACTACTAACATGCAGTCTACAATATCCCCTAGGATATTAAACAAAAATACATAACCATTTTCCTGATACTGTGAGATGTGCTCACACATTCTTGTATGCATAGTCCTATATAAATTATTCCAAATTTTAAAATCAAGGACATGACGCATGGAAGGTTTGTACATACTTGTCATTATGCAGTATTTATTTTAAAAAAATTAATGTATTTTTTTTAATTTTCACACATCTGCAACTCTACTTATGGTTTAGTCATGTAAATAGCACTATTCCAGTGATCACTGCTGTCTTGTACATAGTACGTTTTAAAAAGTTAAAAGGAATTACAGTTGGGGGAGAAAAAAAAAGGCAGATTAGGCCTGTAATGAACACCAACTAATGTAAATCAAACTCATTCTGGTGATGGTATTTAACACTTTAAATAAAACATTTTCTTTACAGAACGTGTGTGCGGCGCTTTGTTGCTTTTCTCTGAGATGGT
Organism: Cariama cristata; assembly: GCF_000690535.1. Taxonomy (NCBI): domain Eukaryota; kingdom Metazoa; phylum Chordata; class Aves; order Cariamiformes; family Cariamidae; genus Cariama; species Cariama cristata. Next base: position 20,420 of record NW_009616891.1, read on the forward strand.
CGGCAGCATCCTTCAGTGGAGTTTGCGGCAAACAGCACATGCGGCTGAAAAATAAGTGAGCTTTTCTTCTCGGAAAAGATGCTGCAAATGAAATGCCATTTTTAAGATTGCACATTCACTGCCAGAGGATTTCGGACCATGTGTGCGCACAGGCCGGGGGAGCGGAGGGAGGCTGGGTCTGCCTGTGCCCCAGCCAGACGTCGGGCCTTAGAATCATAGAATCATAGAATCATTATGGTTGGAAGAGACCTCAAAGATCATCAAGTCCAACCGTATACCTGATGCCCCCATGTCCACTAAACCATGTCTTGAAGTACCGCTCTCACAGGCGGAAACAGGCGCACGGCTCCGGGGCTGGAGCTGGCTCTGAGCTGCCAACCCTGGCTGTGGGGACGTGCTCGAACTCCGGTATCACCAGCACACTAAACGTGCTGGGACTGTGAAGTGCTACCGCCGGCTGGTGTGGAACAGCAGTGCCATCCGGTTAGAGTTCCAGCATTTGAAACAGGGTGGCCGTGCTGAAGGTGGCTGTTGGGGATGGTTGCGGATTGAACTGCCATCCTGTTGCCGGGTGTGTGAGGAGGGCACTGCCCGGCCTCCCCAGAGCAATGCCAGGGCTGTTCCTTGCCCAGCTACGGTTCCTGCCACTGCTTAATTCACTAGGAAAGCTGTAGCCTTCCACTTTTAGCTGCTGGACTATAATGTTAAACAGGTTGGACTGTAAAAAGAGTAAGTTTATAAGCTTCCACCCTGTCCCTAGATAGCACCTAATACTAGCTGCCTTTTTTTTTTAATGAGCAGAGCACAAATGAGGACAGAGTGCCCAGCTGGCAGTGGTGGCTGCCGGGGCTCATGCAGCCTCTGCAGTAGGGAGCATCTCTACAGCCTTGTGAGGGGCTGAGGCTGGAGGTGGAGATGGAGATGGTGGGAGTGGAGGCTTTTCTCTCTACCTGACTCTTCAGTGGCAGCATCAGCACAGGCAGCGGTGACTGGGCAAAACATGAACACTGCCACTAAGTCAGGTACCTATGCCTTGGAAATTTACTGCAGACTGAGAAGCTGGCTGGCAGTTTGCACAGAAAAATGTGTGTATTTGACTCCAGATAATGTCGTGAAAGAAAAGCACTGGGGTACTGTCATGAAATAAAACCACCAAGAAAGCAAGCAAGTATATTTTGGTCAGAGCACTGGTGGGAACTGTGATGAAGGAAACACAGTTTGTTGTACTTCATCTGAAAGTGGAGGGCTGGGGGAACAGGCATGTTAAACCACTAATATCCCAGCAGGTCCCTCTTCTCCTCTGCTAACGCTGACATTGCTGTTGCAAGGGTGAGAGGGCAGGCAGGTACCTGGGTCTGAGCTGGGCTGTGACGGCGGCTGAGGCTGCCCCGTGTCCTGGAGTGCATCACCTCCAGCCCTGCGGTGGGGTGGGCAGCAGGGCAGCAAACCCACCTCCTCCCATAGCTGAACACACCAGAGCTCGGCTGCCTTTGGCACTCTTTAGAAATAAACACAATTACACTCAGCAAATACTTGAGAAGGCATGCTGACACAACTGTACAAGCCCCCCAAAAAGCCACAATATGCTGCTTTTCTAGAGTGTCTTTTTCGAGATGATTTCTCAAGATTGCTTGCTCTTTCCCCTTACCAACACCTTCTTGCCCACTTCCACTTAATTTCAAACAAAACAATACTGTAGAACATTTTAATCTTAACAGTCCTGCTTTACTCATCACTACTAAACATTGGCTCAGATGGTTGATTCATGCTGTTATTTTGGGAAGTTTTTGTGCCAATAAAAAATGCCATAACACAATATGTCTCCCTAGTTGGGCTTTTCTGCTTCCATGCCTTTACTGCAGGCCTTCAAGGCTTAAGTAGAGAGATGCTCTGGTCATGATGAGGGTAAGTGTGAGGCCAGCACATGCTAACCAGCACACCAGTGCATTCTTGTAGCCTCCCCCTACTATCAAATGGCTGTTCATAACTGTATAACTAATTAAAATATAAGTGTTTTTATATAGAAACTTAAATACCAATGCTTTAATGTGACATAAAAGTTAATAAAGCATTAGATTTCACAACTTCCTCACAAAGTTCAGTAATGCTGAGGGGGAGTCTAGAGCAGTTTGTATTTGTTTCCTCAGCTGGTACCTCCATGTAACTCTCACCTCTCTGTCACCCAAGCTGCAGAGAGCAGACACCAGAGCTGTAGGTCGCATGACAGTCTTCCAACTGTGACTACCCTCTCTGTCCCTTCCTTGGTAAATATTTACAGTGAGTCTTTACCATGAGCAAGCAGCTATGCGAGAAAGAAGATGCACATTTTCCCAGGCAAGAACGGCCCACACTTAGAAGAGATTAATGGGAGCTAGCTTTAACTGGCAAAAAAAAAAAAAAAGCTATATGCTACTAATACCAAACACAAATTAATGTCTGGAATTATTGGCTTAATAGCTGCCTGTTTTAGATGTCTTGTTCAGGATAGGAGGAGTCACTCTGGGGAGATCAGATTCTCTCCCTCCCTCCCCACCGACCACAGAGGCAGAAAACAATGACTGGCTTAGGTTAAATGTCTGACTTCACAGCAGCTGAGCTTAGGAGAAGCAGACCCAGCCTCAGCAGTCAGGAATAAGAACAAAGACTCTACGGTCCTTCATTACCAAGTCCTGTCTGAACTGCCTGTACAATTATCAGGTCTGAGGGCAGCAGGCAGCCGACGACTGATGAGGGAGGAAATGGCTGGGAATTAATTTCCCAGATCTGACACACTGCCCTATCAGGTCACTCCTCAGCCTAGCCCCAGGGAGAAAGAGAAGCAGCCATACTAATTGAACCATAGGGCATTAATGCCCCAAAATATATTTGACATGAGGTCACACAGAAAGAAAAGAGCATCCTAGATCTGCAGAAAGTGCATGACACAGGCCTGAGAAGAGTTTGTCATAAATGTCTGTCCTCTGTGACTGTTCCTGCTACCAGGAACAGTTTATTAAGTGCCATCCAAAATGTAAGTGTTGCTGAACCAGTGTTGGCATGAAGAAGGAATGGGTAAGTGGCACTGGATGCCATTAACTTTATTGACTTGGAGGTTTAGGATACCTCAACGAGGTGGGAGCAGGTTTGGCACTGGTAGACTATTTTGAGGGCAAGACTTAGGCAGAGCTGCTGAGGTCACTTGGCTTGTTCAGCTTGGAGAAGAGAAGGCTGAGGGGTGACCTCATAGCAGTCTACAGCGTCCTCAAGGGGGGCAGCGGGGGAGGAGGTGTTGATCTCCTCTCTGGTGACCAGTGATAGGACCCAAGGAAATGGAGTGAAGTTGTGTTGGGGGAAGTTCAGATTGGACATTAGGAAAAGGTTCTTCACTGAGAGGGTGGTCAGTCACTGGAACAGGCTCCCCAGGGAAGTGGTCATGGCATCAACCCTGTCAGAGTTCAAGAAGCATTTGGACGGTGCTCTCAGTCGCATGGTTTTCTTTTAGGTAGTCCTGCGAGGAGCAGGGAGTTGGACTCAATGCTCCTTATGGGTGCCTTCCAGCTTGAGATATTCTGTGATTCTATGATTCCATGATTTGTCTGGACAGCTGTTAGCAAGGCTTGTGTAAGAGTTGTTAGTCAAAGTCCTTCTGTCTAGCTGCAGTTTTGGTAATGGAACAATCACTGTTTTAAAGATGATATTTATATTAATATGACACCACTCACTGAAATGAAAACAAAATACCAACACCTACTAGGCCAAAACTCAACCAGCAGGTCCTGACACATGAAGAAAAGGCCAGTATCACACTTGGCAGTGTATATCAACCTAGTTTGAACGCCAATAGCGGCCAAAATTATTATTCCCTTGATGAGAATAGAAAGCAGACTTGGGGAAGACAGGGGGATGAAGTAGGAATGTGAAATTATCAAAGTAACAATGGGCAGATATGTTATTGATCTCCTGATCTGTTTCTGGTTAATTAGCCCTTTAGTTGCAGCATTCCTGAATAGTGCCGGACAGCTCCCTGAAGATGAGGAAGAGTCATTTACATCCAGCACCATCTCCCAGGGACCAGCACACTTAAGAGTGCTGCTGAGTGGGAAGCAACTTGGTTAAGAAGCTTGGGGACATTTCAAGTGCCACCTTAGAATGTGCCACACACTGGAAATGACACAAAGATTTTCCTTATTTAGCAGTTTCTCAGCCCATATTCTGATTTCATACCAACTTCCAAGTGATTTTCTGTTTCTGAGTCTGAATTCGAGACTCGAGACTTGTTTACTCTCAGATCAGGACTTCAGAAACCTCAGCTACCACCTGCCACACGCCTGAGGTGTCAGTACACATATTTACACAGCCGCGTGCATGAAAAAATGAGTCCTGTCCTTCACTGTGTTTTGGCTGTACAAGCCCAACTGCCTAGAAGCCAACAGCTCTGACTCTCTAGGAACGGCCCTGGGGTAATATGGCACTTCACCAATAGATAGTTTTATTTCTCACTGGCAAAGATACAAGTTGGATACTTATATATCTTATCTATAATATAAGTTACAAGTTGGATACTTCTATATCCTGATGCACTTTGGCCATTGAAACAAATTGAGAGCTAAGAAGAGTAGATTTCAGAGTGAGCCAAGAAGTGTTTGGGTCATGTGAAGGGAATCAGGCCACCAAATCAGCTAAAAACCAACCACATCTCTAATCTGTCCCCTGAACACAGGAGGCAGGTGCTAGACAAGGAAATGTTGAGTGGAGACACAGAGGAGAAATATTCCTGCCAGCACCTTAAAGAAACTTAAACCAAAAAAACCCTGTTGTCACAGCTCTCAACTCTGAAAGTTTCAGTAAGATGAAAAAGAAAAAAGGAAAAAAAAGACCATAAGCATCCCCTCCCCATTTCAAATTTCTGTGAACTACATTCATTTCTAACCCAGGATTTCTTGTTTTCAATTAGCTTGCTGAGGTTATCAGTAAAGATCACAGTGTCTGTACAGCTGTAGGGCTAGTTTTCTTCAGTTACATACTTGGGCAGCTAAGAACTTATTTTTATACAGCAATTGTTTACCTGCTTAGGCACAGTTTTTATTTTCTTTAAGAATGATCCATAAACTGAGAGCAGGACTGAGCTGCCTCCTCATGACCTTTCCACATCTAATATGTGTCTGGTTTATACTTAAAATGCGAGCAGATGCCTTCGGCAACAGATTCAGAATAACCTGGCATATAGTTTTCTCCCTCCCTCCCTCAGCAGCTTTGCTTTCCTAACCAGTGTTGATTAACAAACTTAATTGTGACAGCTAGGTGTCAATGCAGTTCAGCAAGGCACACTTACAGCCCGAGATGGATACTCAGGCTGTCTTCAGACATCTAATTTAGGTGAAACTCAGAGGGCCAAAATTAAGAGTCTATTTAATTGTACCCAATGGAAAGAGACACGAGGCCCTCCAGGGGAATTCTAATTTAGGATCCTCTGGAAAGCCATTTTGAGCACCTTTCACTCTCAACTGCATAGGAGGCCTAAGGCAGTTCAGCTTCCAAGGTAGGCCATGCAAAGAGCTCCTGAAACGACAATGCCACCCTCTGGATAAGATGTAAAAGCATAACCAGTGCTTATTCCCTTCAGTACTTTCTGCTCCTGGAAAACATCCGGGAAAGTCTCTCTCCTGAGACCTGAATGACAATGAATTTGAATGTTGTGAAGGCAAAAATGTGGGGACGGGAAAAATGTACCCACTGAAGCTTCTCCACCCTCTCACGCAAACCTCAGGACTTCAGACTAACACTGTGGCTGACCTTGGCCTCGGTGACAGATCATGGCATGAGGATTGGTCACATTTCTGCTCTCAAACGGCTATTTGAGTTTCACTTGCAGACAGGCAAGATGCCACCTGGCTGCTGTAGCCCTGCGATAGCATCATCCCAGTGTCCCTGCCTCACTTCAGCCTCTGGACCTCATTCAGTTAGGTCACATCTGCACTGCTCAATAAAACACGCCAGCTCCAGTTCACAGGCATGGAGACCCAGTAGCATGGCTTGCTTTGCATCCATACACTGAACTCTCTTCTTTTCTCCCTTCCC
>NW_009616892.1:0-1579 GCF_000690535.1 Cariama cristata
TGATTCTATGATTCTGTGATTCCCCAGCGTGAAAGACTTCAAACTATGGTTTTGGAAAATGTTTTTCTTGTGGTTTAGCCTTCATTTTCCATGAAAATTGTCCATTTGTCTGTTTGAAGTATGAAGTAAAACAGGTTTAAAAAAAGACAAACCATTTCCATGCTTTCATAAATACCTAATTTTTCAAAGCTGAGAAAATCACTAATGCAATCCATAAGTTTACCATTTTTAAAAAGCAGGTTAAAATTTAAAAATGTGAGATTGTACAAAATAGATTCATAAAATTTAGATCCTATGTATTTCATAGTATAGAGTTGACTACAACATGTGATATTGAAAGAAAAAAAGAGAAAGACTTGCACTGCTTTTCAGTTTCTGGCAACATTTCTTTCCATATTTTGTCCTCTAGCTTGCTAAGCTATGGTGTCAGTCCAGGCAGACGTTGACCCTTCAGGTAGTTGACTTTTTCACGTTCCAAAAATCCGTATTTTTATATCAGTGATTTATTTGGTCTACCCTTTGCTGTTGTGAGATACTGCAGCTTTTCGAAAAATGTATCCAAGGACATACATTCTTTTGTGACTTCTGGATCACTAAAAACGGTTCACTACGTAAGAAATTTTTGCAGAAAAGTATTGCAAAAAGTGAGACCACATATCACACGTAAGATGAGGAAAAAAAAAACTTCTGTAGGAGGTCCATAGCTGACAGAGAACAAGAAGTCCAGCAGGTCAATGAGTGATAATGTGAGTTAATGTCGATGGCCAGACCATGCCTTTGAATCTAAAGATGGTCTTGTGGTTTTGACACCCAAGACTCTGTTGGCTTACTCGCTCTGCTTACATAGTAACCCTTGTACTAATGCAGTCCCATAGCCATTCTTGCTGTAAAATGAATATGTGCCGCGCCTGAGGTGATCGAGAGTTTTGTGCAGGGCATGATAACCACTGTGTCAGCAAATACTGGAAGATTTTATTGGTACTGTCAGGTTTAGATATACTCTAGAACTGGTGATGTGTCCTGGCTTCCAGTCCAAGTGGTATATGTAAGCCTTTGGTAGGAGAGGGCCCAGTCTAGCCCTGGAAATGGTTCAGTTTGGAAACGTCCAAAACAGTTCTGTTACTCAGACTCTCCTGTTAACTGTTAGCTATAAAGAAATACCTCTGAGAAGTTAATGAACTCACTGGTATATTCTTCAGTGTCTAATTGGTAGAGATGGTGTCAAAAATCCCTTAAAATTCTACATTTCTCTGCAGCTCGACAGAGCTGCCAAGACAAAGTCTTATGTCTTATATACACAAATGCAAGTTTTGTTCAGTACTTCACTTCGGGTTATAAAACCAACCCTGACCCTAAAAGAAACAGCCAGTCAACCTCGACTTCTCTCTTGCATAGGAAATGAAACAAACAGTGTGCATATGCACAGAATGTGTTACCAGTTCCCCACGTTTATGGATGAGTCTTTCCTTTTTGTAAGCTGTTAGGTTTTTTCCAAAGAAGTTCTTAGAGGAGAAAAATAGGCAGAATGCAGCTCAGTCCAATATCAGCATAGGGCCAGGAAGGGGTTGCCTTGCAGATA
>NW_009616893.1:0-906 GCF_000690535.1 Cariama cristata
CAGTCACATAGCAATTAGGGCTTCTCCCCAAAAAAAAGGTGCCGGGATCAATAACCCGACTGAAGTGCATCTAGACCAATGCACGCAGCATGGGCAACAAACAGGAGGAGCTGGAAGCCATTCTGCAGGGGGAAATCTATGATATAGTTGCAATCATGGAAACACGGTGGGATGACTCCCACAACCAGAGTGCTGCAATAGATGGCTATAAACTCTTCAGAAGGGATAGGCAAGGAAGGAGAGGTGGTGGGGTAGCCCTGTATGTTACAGAGTGGTTTGACGTTTTGACTGTCTAGAGCCTAACGATGGTGACAAAAGGGTCGAGTGTTTATAGGCAAGAATCAGGGGGAAGGCAAACAAGGCAGATATCATGGTGGGAGTCTGTTGTAGACCACTCAACCAGGATGAAGAGACAGACAAAATATTCTATAAGCAGCTGGGACAAGTCTCAAATTGCTAGCCCCTGTTCTCATGGGGGACTTCAACTTACCAGATGTCTGCTGGAAATACAACAGAGCAGAGAGGAAACAATCTAGGAGGTTCCTGGAGTGTGTGGAAGAGAATTTACTGTCACAGTTGGTGAGGGAGCCAACTGGGGAAGAGGCCCCGCTGGAGCTGTTGGTTACAAACAGAGAAGGACTTGTAGGTGATGTGATGGCTGGAAGCCCTCTTGGTCATAGCGATCATGAAATGATAGAGTTCTCAAATCTTGGAGAAGCAAGGAGGGGGTTTAGCAAAACTGCCACCTGGGACTTCTGGAGGGCAGACTTTGGCCTATTTTGGGTCCTGGCTGACAGAGTTCCTTGGGAGGCAATCCTGAAGGGGAAAGGAGTCCAGGAAGGCTGGGCATTCTTCAAGAAGGAAATCTTACAGTCGCAGAAGCAGGCTGTCCCCGTATACCAAAAG
>NW_009616893.1:1893-8418 GCF_000690535.1 Cariama cristata
GGGCCCAAAGAGTGGGGGGTGAATGGAGTTAAATTCATTTGGCGGCCAGTCACAAGTGGTGTTCCCCAGCTCTTAGCACTGGGGCCAGTTCTCTTTAATATCTTTATTAATGATCTGGATGAGGGGATTGAGTGCACCCTCAGTCAGTTTGCAGATGATACTAAGCTGGACAGGAGTGTTGATCTGCTTGACAGCAGAAAGGCTCTGCAGAGGGATCTGGACAGGCTGGAGCGATAGGCTGAGGCCGACTGTATGAGATTCAACAAGGCCAAGTGCCAGATCCTGCACTTGGGTCACAACACCAGCATGCAATACCACAGGCTTGGGGAAGAGTGGTTGGAAAGCTGCCCAGCAGAAAACGATCTGTGCGTGTTGGTCGACAGCTGGCTGAACATGAGCCAGCAGTGTACCCAGGTGGCCAAGAAGGCCAATGGCACCCTCGCCTGTATCAGAGATAGTCTGGCCAGCAGGACTAGGGAAGTGATCATCCCTCTGTACTCGGCACTGGTGAGGCCACATCTTGAATACTGTGTTCAGTTTTGGGCCGCTTCCTAGAAGAAAGCGATTGAGGTGCTGGAGCACATCCAAAGGGCAACAAAGCTGGTGAACGGCCTGAAGCACAAGTCTCATGAGGAGCGGCTGAGGGGACGGGGGGTGTTTAGCCTGAAGAAAAGGAGGCTGAGGGGAGACCTTATTGGCCTCTATAAATACCTGAAAGAAAGAGGTTGTAGCGAGGTGGGGGTTGGTCTCTTTTCCCAAGTAACAAGAGAAGAGGAAATGGCCTCAAGTTGAGCCAGGGAAGGTTTAGATTGGTTATTAGGAAGAATTTCTTCAATGAAAGGGTTGTTAAGCATTGGAACAAGCTGCCCAGGGAGGTGGGTGAGTCACCCTCCCTGGAGGGATTTGAGATGTGTAGAAGTGGCACTTACGAGACATGGTTTAGTGGTGGACTTGGCCATGCTAGGTTTACACTTGGACTCAATGATATTAAAGGTCTCTTCCAACCTAAATGATTTTATTATTCTATAATTCTATCTGCAAGGGCCCAAGTTTGCTATATAAATGACTTCTTTTTAAACCATTTAATATTTACCATGAAAAATCAGCAATCACTGAATTACTATCATGGTTTCAACCTCTCATAAGGAAAAAAAAAGCTGTGAGGGAAGTTTTACCATTAGACTTTTTTTGTATGTTGAAGAGAGACATGATACCTTTAAAAACAATATCGAATAGCCAAAAGTTGGGTAGAATAATCTTAAATGCTTTTCTTTGAAATATAATACAAATATGTTTGTATACCAAAAAGCAAGATTTAAGGTCATTTAATGTTGTGAATTTATTTCAAACTGACAACACAAAATAAGAAAATAAAATTTTAAAAAAAGTGTCTTTTCAGGAGCAGTATTTACATAGAAAGTAGAAGCAAAAAAGGTAAGATAAAGAAGAAATAGTCTCTGTAAGGAGAAAGATCTCAGAAGACCTCGACAGAGTCCTCGATTTCTGTACCTTGTTCTAGTGAATTAAATGTGTATGGAAAATAAATTGGCTAGAATTTAAATAGACCAGACTATCCTAATGGACTGCTCCAAAAATGTGCCCTTTTACTAATGGCTTTGTATTTATTTTATGAGTGTATTTAGTCTTACCTCCATCTAAAAAGGGAAGCAGCAGTCCTATTATGAAGAAGAAGATCTTAAAAACACAAATGCATAGAAATGAGCAAATGTTAATGAAACCTCCTTCAGAGTTAACCCAAAGTACACATATAAGACATGAAACCAGGCTCTACCTCTCTAATTAAATTTTTAAATTAACTACTCTTAATATATTGGGCAATCCCCTAAGATTTTAAAGTCACCTTCTAAGTCTGATTGTGAAGGATCATTTACTCTGCTTCTTTTCCTCTGCTTAGAGTATGATAAATTATTCTCCTCATAGTCACCACTAAAACTCAGTAAAGGTGATTAAAATTTGGGAAACTAAAGACTCTGAAATGGAGTTGCAATGGAACAGATTACTTCTTTGGGGATAAAAAGCAAGTGAACTGTTGCAACCGTCATTAAAACATAGATTACTACCCAATTTAAAGGTTAACTTAAAATGGAAGCATTTTTTTCATAAAAAGTACAGAGCTTGGAACTGACTTGCTAATTAAGCTATTAAGAGCCCAATGTCACTACAGTATGACATTTTTATATTTGACATACATACTCTTTAATCAACATGTCTTATCATAGTCTGTGTGGGTTGCGATAGAAAGCTGAGGGAGTCAAGAAAAATACTGTCCATATCCTCAAAATCTAGAGGATCAAAGAGAGCTTTAAGTGATGTAGCTTTAAAAAGAGGTCAACGTAAGAGAAAACCAACTGTAATCAGGTATCTGTCACACTTAATTAGACAGTCTTAAAACACCATGGAAAAAACAGAGCTGGCTTTTTGAAAGTGTAGATGAAACTGAATTTTGCCAGGCCTACAACATTAAGTCTTTGTCCTTGCAATGATGTCAGAGCAGGTAAGAGGAAAGGAAGGGCAGGGAGAGCTGGCTGCAATTAACAGGGTTTTAGACGTCTACAGCAGGTTTCAGTGAGATGTGGATGTGCAAGCAGAGACTCCATTAACTTATGATACCTTCCAGTCATATATATCATAACTTACGATACCTACCCGATTCCATAGGGAGGGTTTTATTTCTAAATCCCCTTCTCTCCTAAGTTTTCTCCAAACGTTCCTTCTTCCACCTCAGTGTCCCCATGCTCTCTGAGATGCAAGAGCAGCTGTAGCTCCAGTCATGAGCCTTGTCTCCAACAACATCATGTGTCCTTTTGACCTTTTATCTTAGTGAAGGTCTGAGGGAGATATTGCCTTTATAGCTAGCTGCATCCAGTCCCAAGGGCTAGGCAGGAACTACCTTAACAAATGCTGAAGGAATTGCTACAAGGAGGATAGGAAGTGTTAGCCACATTTGGGATGAAAGAGGGACCTTTTAACCACTAACTCTCTAACTACTTCTTAGGTGCTGGGAAATCCTTTTTTTACAAACGTGTCAAGGCATAAATTCTGAGGAAGCAAGTTTACAGAGAGTGAAAAAAAAGACGACTTCTTTACCAGCAAAAAATTGCCCCTACTCTTCTTTAGCTTCTCTACTTTCATAAGGTTGTCATCTGGGAAACCTGTATTTCCTTTAATAACTAGTCTTGGCTTTTTGCTATGCCTAACATTTTTTTTAATCTGCAGCCTTGCACACATTCTTTAAATAAACATGATGCTCTCTCCCAGGGACTGAAATGCTCTGTTTACCTCTAGGACACATGAGGCAAAAAAGAGAATTGTTGGAGAAAACTAAAAGTTGGCTAATTATCCTCATATTAAAAGCTTTAAGAAGAATAAAAAAGAGAAAGCAGGGAGATCTGAAATATCAGACAAAAGACCTTTCTGCAGAGACTTTGTCAGAAATTGTCTACAGAGAAATTGAAGGATACAGTAGTAAGTGATCACAGATCTAGGGACTTTTGCTTATGAGGAAAGACTGAAAGAATTGGAGTAATTTCTAGAGAAGGCACAAGGAGAGAGATGAAAATTCATAAATATCTGCTGCTTCAAAGACAGAAAATTAACTGCTCTTGTCCCATCTCCTGTAACAGTATAAAACCTTTACACTTCTTTATCAACACGATTATTTGTAAAATTGTTTCTAATTATAAGTGAGCGCTAGCATATGCTGCAACCGAGATCTGAAATATGTATTACAAGAAGCTTTTAAGAATATTATAGATATACATCATATAGCTGATCCTACTTTTAGGTAACTGAACTTTTAACACCATTTCCAGCTGGTTTTCCTCCTGTGCTATGCCTTCATCCGTTCTAAATTTTACAGCATTCAGAGAAACAGAAATGGGTTATCTGCTAGCATAATTTGAAGGATTATGCCAGAATCTAATTTTTACCTTAGACAATGGGTACTACAAATTGAGTAAATTCTGGTCATAGCTGGAGATCAGATTTAATTTCATTTTACCATGATAACTAGCAAAACAGAAGCAGAACTATATCCTCCATCAACTTGGTCCCAGCAATGCTAAAATTATCCTTTAAATCTGACAGTGCTAATTAATGTACTAATCAATTTATCAAGGAAGCAAACAAAAAATAAGTAGAATGGAGAAAATAAAGTTTTCATCAAGGGCAATGTGATCAAGCATTAAAGAAAAAAAAAAGCCCTCATCTTCATGATGATTCTGCACACAGATGCAGATAGAATATTTGAATTTATACCACTGTCCTGAAATATTTTAATGCATCAGTCTTAAACAAAAAATGCAGATGGATATTGCTGTTAAATGGTAATTATTTTTCCCACAACTTAAAACCCTACTTTTTCATGTGAGAGTTTTCACTGACTTGGAATAGAAGTACTTAGATAGGAAAAAAAAATTGAAGAGAATTACTGTAGGGACTGCTGCAAGCTGTTAAGTATATTTATTACAACTATTACAACAGAGAAATTCTTCAAGAACAATCTCTCTTCCTAAAAGTACAATTTCTGTAATACTGCCAAGGACCTTGATATCAAGGATGATTTGTTTTGAAAGTGAAGTGATGGCCATGAAAGTTAATTCTTGACTGCAGAGAATAAAACTGGTAGAGGCCTCTAACATAATCAGTTAATTCATTTGAAAACAACTGCTTTCAACTGGAGCTAAATATTGGAAGAGGCCTCTTCTCCATAAAGCCTTTTTTATCCCATCAGTCTAATAATAGAGGTGTTCTGGCAGATTCAAGGGATTCTTTTTCTCATCAATCCACTGGAGATAGGAAGTGCACACATTTCATGGGCAATTATCTGCTTGTAGCTGCTTTTAACCCCAATGTGGTATTTCTTTCAATTAGCACTAACATGACAGCTGTGGTAGGTCAAACTGGATCATGTTCCATCATACAAGGAGCTGTTATCCCATATATCCTGCCACATTTGTTACAAAAGTTAAGTGCCTTCTATTTCAAGCAATAGTTGAAGGAGTACTCAGTCTGCATCAAGGTTAAGAAAGCAAAAAAGTTTCTAGTATTACCTAGGAGAGAAATAGAAGACAGAAAAAGCTTAAGTTCAGGAACTCTCACATTTATATATACGGTTTTGGTATTTTGGTTCTTTTTAATTTATAATCTTTAAATCTAGCATTTGGGAAAGAAAAATTTCTATTACAGTAAGCAAAATAACACGGTCTTTCCTCTGGAGTACATACAGCTGTCTTACTACTTTCAAAGAAGGAGATCCCAGGTTTTTGTGAGGGGTCAAGATCTATCATTGTCCTAAAAATGACATATACCTCAGTACAGAATTTAGCTATGAAGGCTAACTTCAATTGTGTTAATAAAAGGAAAAATAAAATAGCATTACTTAGCACATTATGGAATTTCCTAGTGTGTTTTTTTTATTGCCATATCTTTATAATCTTTTTTTTTTTTTCACCAGTGCTATCAAAGGAAAATGTTTGAAATAAAATTTGACATACACAGAAATATGAGTTTGGTGATCAGAAGGTAATGATTGTGGACTGAAAACTATAAACGTGACACTACTGTGATTTAAATTATTATTTTCAAATTCAAATTTCCTCCTTTGACATATTTATCTTTCATTTTACAATATAAAATGATATTTAGGAGTGCAAGTAGTTGGAAAATTGGACACAGTTGACTAAGCACCAGACCACAGTCTGTTTTCTAGGACAGACATGGATTGAGCTAATCATCACTGTGATCTACAGAATGTCATTTTGTACACTGTCTTCCTCAAATATATTATTTTATGTTTCCATACTGCAGTATTTTAACTGTCATTGTCTGGCATGTTAAAAAAAATAGATATACACATAAATAGCTTCAGATTGATATGGAAAAGTTAGATGTCATAGTGATCTTGTAACCTAACCTCACTAAATCATTCTCAGTTCAACATAATTACTGCCAACACATAAAAACACAGAATTGTTTAAATGTAATCTTAATTTTCTCATTTACTCAATTACAGAAAGTGCTCTTTAACTTCAGCAAGAGAAGCACACTGCATTTGTCTCCGTTTTTCGCATGTATTTTTCACTCATTTTGAAGAAGACAATTTCATGATCAGAAAAGTGTTATAATTGTGACAATCAAGAATTGTACATTAATATCTATACAACAGCCATTTTTGAACCCTTTAAATCTGCCTTGTTTGCTCCCCAGCTGACCTTTCTTGCTAGAATATAAAGCCATGCAGGACGCACCATAAACCCATCTCATTTCTGTCATATTTTCAATTACAAATGTGCGAGAAGTAAGCAGAAATGTTCAAGAGAAAATTTAAAAGTTAACAGTTATATCTGGTCCAAGATTTATATAGGTTATTTGTCTTAAGATAAAACCACACAAAAAATCAAAGTACATCAAAGGATGGATGATAGTTTAGGCATGAATGTATCAAATCTGTGAAAGACTGAAAGTATTTATATACTACAACCACCATGAGAACTATTGAATGGA
>NW_009616894.1:0-2579 GCF_000690535.1 Cariama cristata
TAGTCCTGCTGCTGTTTTTCACCTGTGCAGTTTTGGAGAAGTCATCTTGGGGCTTTGGTGAATTATGTTAGTCTGAGATCTGTGGATTTGGGGTTGAATTTTAGTTGCAGTTATGAGGCATTTATGGTCACTGGGGAAAGATGTTTGCAAGGCTTTTTATTTTTAGCTCCAACATGTTTACATGTGTCCATTGGAAAAATGTGCTTCTCCTCACAAGTTTATTGTGGCAATTGGGTTGTTTCAAGATTGGAGGATGAGAGGAAAGTGTTTTAAGGTATGCTTTTCCTGTAGAGGTTTTAACTGTATAGCTGGTTTTAAGTCATAAGCTGTGCCATTTGTAATAATCGAGGACGAACAATCAGCAGCAGTGGCTACTGGAGTACATTTCAGCGTTGTTCGTTCAGCTCGTTCAAAATGTTGATATATTTTTGTGTAGCTGTGTCTTTGGGGGAAGCTTTCTTTAGATCAGTGAAGGAGTGCACTGATGAACACCCCTGCAGCACACGCTGCGGCTCTTGATACATTATGGCTTGTTTGAATTTCACGCTGTTGTTGACTTTGTGACAGTAGGTGTGTTGGCCTGGTGGACAGGAAACCGATATCGGTGTAGGCTCTGGGGACAGTTTGATAGAAAAGTGTTTGCTTGGTATCACACATTGGATGACTTTGAAACTTGAGTTTTCGAACTAGAAAATAGATGTCATCTGTATGTTTTGGGAAAAGAGGAGGCTTGGTTGGATCTTTAGAATCTCTTTCCTGAAGTAAGCCCGTGAGGGTTTCAACATATTTACGGGTCTGTTCCGGTGCCTTTAGACTGAGGCAGTGTCAAGTTAGGATGGATTGAAGGTATTTAGCACCACAGGGATGCTGGAGTTATTGTTTTTGTAAGTTCTTAAGGCAAAATATGGTGATCTGACTTAGTACATTTGTGGTACCATCGATGCCTTTGGTGGAGGGATGATTTAAATTGTGTAGATGCATTTTAGTTTGTCTTGAAGATAACTGGTTCGCTGAGTAGTAAAGAGAGAAATTCTTCAATGCGTTCTGATGGTTTTTGTTCCATCTGTTGTACTTGGATTAAAGACCTGCCAGGCTTCCCGGTCTTGGGGAGCATATAAAAAAGTTCCTAGAGTAGGAGGATAGGATTGCTTAGTTTACTGGGAAGAGAACTTGAAACAAGTTTTAAGGTGAAGAGGAATCAAGTCAGAGTTGCCAGCTTGTTTTGCTGATTGTCAGGGTTTGGGATTACGTATAGCTCTTTCTTTGGTATCTAGGACATGGTGGGATTTAAGGCTTGGGTAGTTTTCCCCTGAAAGTCTGCAGTTGTGGATTGTTTCAGAAGAGGGACTGTAGCGGTGCAAGACATAGGTGAAGGCTGTCTGGTTTGATATGGGCTTGGGTTTTCTCAGGAAATTGTTGAGGTTGGGAGGTAGGATTTAATTCTCTTAATTAAAAGAGAGAGAGAGAGAGAGAGATATTTCTATTTAATGACTTTATTGGCTAACTTCATCTTTTTTGGTCTACCTCTGCTACTTTTTTGGCTCTCGTTCAGTTTTCATAAACTCTCTTTAGGAACTTACCAGGTATTTGTAATTTAGGTACTCTGGCTAATGGATAGAGGAAGAATATGGAAATTACGCCCTCTCCATGGCACACCACTATGTTCTGTCAGTACTCCAGCAGAGTGTCAAGAATCAAGAGTCAAAAAATCTGTGCTACTGTGAGCTCTTTTGATAAGTCCCATTTATGCTAAGGCAAATGTGATTTTATTTTTTTTAAAATAATTTACAGAGCTATTTGGGCTGAAAATAGTTAACAATGGAAGGAAAACATCTTTCTTGTGATTCTTGTTGAAATTTATTCCTGCTTAAATCAAAAGCATCAGTGGAACCCCTGTCCACTTAATGATAGTACAAGTTAAAAATGATTACTAAAAGCAAGGGTGTGTAGACTACCTCCCTGCAGAAAGAGAGCATTATGCTGCTTATAGTAATGCCTACTGGATATTTGCTAATCCCTTTATTAAATGCAACCCCTTTTCTAAGGAGCTTGAAACATGAGGGATTTAATAATTTTAAAAAATCCACGTACCCTTGTGCACACAAAAAGATTGTATTTGAGTGAAAAAGGAACCTTAGTAAAACAGATGCCAATTAGCTACATCAGGCTGAGGGTTAAGCTGAATCTCCAACCTGTTAACAGAGCGGCAGTTGTACAGGAATCCACAGCATATGAGCATTGCTGAAGTCCCTGGACTGGGAAAAACTGGTACTCCAGGATCTTTCAGTTCCTGGACTGATAGCATGGACAGACTCTCTTGGCCTAAAACTGTAAGGGTTGTCTCAGGAATAAGTATGAATACTGAGTAGGGGCTTTCAATACCTCCATCACACCTAGATAATGGCCAGAAATCTTTGCTGTTCAAGGGACTTGGATTGTGAGATCCTCGTAAGGACAAGGATCCTGACAGGTCTGGCAACTAGGAGACTGATGGAGCTGCTTCTCGAAGCTTGGAGTCCAAGACATATGGTTTTCTGAATGAGCAGTTTTCAGTGGCAGGGGGGGCTTTATAACACCCT